>NC_056737.1:777852762-778017762 GCF_019279795.1 Protopterus annectens | reverse complement strand
ATCTAATTATAGCCCTAAGAAAGTGCACAACATAACAGAAAATGTTATTTGTACACCCTATCATCACTGTTTCAGAAGTGCTGCTGCTCTGTCAATGCAAAACACACAAGTATGGGCTGTCTTTACTACAGGAAAGTGAATGAAATGTAACTTGTTACATTATCAGTGGAGGACTAGTCCATCATAAGATGAGTTGTGCCTAGTAAGCATGAATAATGAAAGATGAATAATCACAGGATTACAATTTTATGAAGTGAATAAATGATTTGTGCACATTAGTGATCGTGTTGTAGTGTTGCACCTACTCTATACATTAACAGCTACTGCAGGAAAGACACACACACACACACACACACACACACACACACACACACACACACACACACACACACACACACACACACACACATATGCATGTCTCTTTGTGTATGTGTGCATGTCTGCATGTGCACATGCTTGTGCATACGTGAGTGGTATATGCATGCGTATATGTGTGTGTATGGTTCTGTGTGTGGCTGGGGCAAATTTCTGAGAGCAAAGAGTGAGTACAGACAGCAGACCATAGCATGTCATAACATTAATTTAGTCAGCATAATAGAATCATAGGAGGTTACTGGGCTAATGGTCACGGGGCCCTTATAAGGCTAGCCAAGAGTTTATCCCCCGAAAAGAACTCTCAGTCAGCATCTATTGCCCTGTCAATGAGGGACACAGGTGTAACCCCTGGGACAAATTTATCGTTTCCCATCCACTCATCAAGGTTGCACTTGAAGAGGTTCAGCGAAGTACTCTGTTTAACCTGTAAGGAAGTCTATTCAAGAGACGGGGCAGCCTCTTTGAGACAAACTTGTCTCTCCAGCAGGTTTTGTTGATGTCACATATTAGATTTAGGCCTTTCAAGTGGGTAATGCATGAGGATTTAGTCTTATGGATATGGAGCATCTCTAGTAGGGCAGGGTCCCAAGTACCAAGAAGAGTGATAGCGATTTGAGACAGTCTGCATAGGACAGGTGTTGGAGACCATGGATTCCCTTTGTGAGGTATTTCTGTGGCATTTCCAATTGGTGCAGGTGTTTGGAGAGGTACATAGCAAATGGGGCATTATACTAAATTATTGGCCTAATGCGGGGGGAGTACAGAGAAGTAATAGCCTCCTTTTTCCTGGATGCAATCCCTTTACTTATGAGATGAACCAAGTAAAAGGCTTTTCTGACCACTGTTTTACATGATGGTCAAATGTGAGACTGTTGTCAACCTGTATACCCAGTTCTCTCACCACAGGTTGTGTGTTTAGGGGGTTGACATTGATGTGGTCATCAGTAGGGGCTGTGTTTTTGCTGAATGATATGATAATACATTTTTTGTGTTTAACTTAAGGCCATGGCTTTGGCACCAGTCATTTGTTGGTGTGAGACCCTCTTGCAGCATGTTATCATCATATGGGGAGTCAATGACAGCACCCAACTTACAGTCATCTGCAAACATGGTCAGCCACAGGCCTTTTGTCTTTGCTTGGACCTCTGAGAAGTAGATAATAAACAGTGCTGTAAAAACACCCAAGGAAAGCAGGAAGCCAAGCTACATCCACAAATCTGTTTATTTAGCACTTTTGTCCACAAATAACACTGGACTTCATCAGAAACTTCATCATTCTGGTGAAGCCCAGTGTTATTTGTGGATGAAAGCACTAAATAAACAAATTTGTGGATCTAGCTTGGCTTCCTGCTTTCCTTGGGTGTTTTCACAGTGTTGTTTCTGTGTATTTTTTGGATTAGATGCCAAACAGTAGGGGTCCAAGGACAGATCCCTGGGGAACACCACTAGAGACAGGTCTGCTGTCAGAGGTAGAAGCACCTATTTCAATCTTGTGGGTCCTATCAGTGAGCCAGTTGGCCACCCACCTAATGAGACAGAGATTTACAGCAAGTTGTTTTAGCTTTTCAGTAATGCCAGAGTGGGGGATTGTGTCAAAGACATTGGCCAAGTCAAGGTAAGCTATATGTACTGACTTGCCCTCATCCAGGGCCTTGGTGACAGTCTCAAAGAAGTCAACCAGGTTCAACAGGCAAGATCTGCCCTTGATGAATCCAAACTGGGTGGGGTCAAGTGTTTGGAGATTGCCTACGTCCTTGGTTATGAGATCCATAAAAATACGCTCCATGGCTTTACAGATCAGACTTGTCAAGCTAATGAGGTGATAGTTTCCAGGGACTGTAGTGGCACCACCTTTGTGCAAGGGGATGACAATGGCAGTTCTCCACTCTTCTGGAATGAAGCTTGTACTTAACTGTGGTTAAATAGGGTCCTCAATGGCAAAGCTAGTTCTTGCTAGAGATGGTGCAGAATACAGCCTGGGATAGTATCAGGTCCCATGGAAGTTGAGTTATTTGCCTTGGATAGGGCATTTGAGACTTGATCTATGGAGATGTGAGGTGCAGGAAAATATCAGGGATGTTGAGTGGGCCACACCTCTCAACTGTAGAGATTTTCGTAGCATGTCCAGATTTTTGCCTCAAATTGTTCATCTGTTTCTCATAAAATTGTGGTTTTATGGAAAATCACTGGCATATCATTGAGGACTGAAGTCAGAAAATAAAGGCATACATTTGAGTTTCAGACTTCATATCCTTCAGAAAATTCATGGTAATGCATAATGTGTTCTATCCACTTTCTAAGTTTGTAATAGTAATATTTATAAAGTGTCCCTATTTTAAGGCCTTTGTCCCCCCATGCACTCTCCAGCCAAGACTGGAATAGCTGGTCAAGAGAAGGTCAGCACTTGCACCACACCACATGGAGCACATAGCCCTCCAGAACATATACCAGTACTGCCTTCAAACAAACACACAAACCACACACTCACCTTCATGGAGGCTCTCAATAAAAATCTACCCAAACAGCAAAGACCTCCAAGGCAGAAAGGCACTCAACCACCACAACACACTAATCATGAGACACATAACTCTCCTAAACAGTGTGCCACTCAACCAAAGCCCCTAAGGCAAAACAGCATGCCCAACACACTAGTCGTAAGTGACTTGATACTGAGGCACACTGATGTCCCACTCACTAGGTTGAATAAGGAGAAAGTAACAGTCAGCTGCCTGTTAGGTGCCAGGATCCGCCACATAATGCACGCACTCAGGTCCCTCAACAATAGGTACAAATATGACTCGATCATTGTACATGTGGGTGTGAATGACCCGAGACGTACCTCCCTGGACTACATGAAAAGAGACATGAAGGAGCTCTCGGATTATGTAGCCAATGTGGGTATAACCCTAGCCCTAAGCAGCATCCTACCATCACCCAGAATGATACCACAGTACAAGCAGAAAATTATTGATTTCAACAATTGGCTAAGTTTCTGATGTCATTCTAAGGGGATCCAGTATCTGTCTGCCTGGGATGACATGGTTGACAGACCTCAATGCTTTGCCAGAGATGGCCTACATTTGTCACCCCTGGGCTTCCAGATACTGGCCAAGGCTCTTGCCACCCCTATAGTGCCTTTTTTAGGCAGTGTTCCAAAGACCAAATTACCACTGTAAGAGCTACAGACAAATGCAATCTGAGCATCATGCTGCTCAACGCTAGATGTCTAAATCTTAAAAGGCACTCACTCAAAGCACTCCTTAAAATGGAGAACACTGACATTTGTGCTGTAACAGAGACCTGGTTCAAGGCAGCAGAAAGCACCCCTGCACTGCCAGGCTATAACTCATTCCACACCTTTTGACCCCAGAACTTGGACCGAAGCTCCAAAAGCGGTTGCATTTCCATATTCATAAAAGATGCACACACCTTCAGACTGGTAGCTCAGCATAACACATCAGAGATACTTTAGGTGCAGCTAACATTGGGTAAGACAGCGATTCAGGTTGTAGCCTGCTATAGGGCCCCATCCATGTCCCAAGACTCACACTCCACCTTCCTAAGCACCATGGAGAATATTAGGGTCCAACCTGACACTCTCATACTGGGTGAATTCAATTATCCCTAAATTAACTAGGAAAACTACTCATGTACCAATAGACTTGCCCAACATTTCCTGGAATTCATTAATTCCAATGCCCTGGACCAGCTCGTTCTTACCCCCACTAGAGGTAGCAACATTCTTGACCTGGTCATTACTAACATGGGTAACCATTGATCGACACCAATAGTCAACTCCTCCCTGGTTAGATCCAACCACAAACTAATCACCCTGGAAATTCACATGCCTCCCACCCCCACCCCCGTGAAGGTAACCACCATGAAAAATTTCTCCAAAGCTAACTTTGGGCTCCTAAAAACAGAGCGGATGCCAGCTGGTGAAGTGCAAGTAGGCATTAGAAAAAGTAGGCTTCCTATAGATATTGGACACAAATTGATTCCTGGTTCTTTCCTTAGATAATAATATATCCAAATAATGGATATATTCATTGTGAAAATGTTAAGTAAAAGACAAAAATTCAACAGTAGTGTCCAAATAATCAACAAAAATCTTGAGGTTATCATGGTGTGATACATTCGCAGAACCAGCTGGCATCCTCTGCATCAAAAGAAAGTAGTTATAAAAGGCCAGCTGGTGAGAGTGGCACGTATGATATCTAACACAGAAAATTTTATGTATGAATGTGAAAAAGTTTTAACCATGTTCAAAAATAGAGGCTACCCAGATGGATTTTTGGAAGAAATAAGAGGGGAGGTAGTCAGAAAAAGACAAAATGGTGTATATTCACCCATATTGGGTTCTGGCAGTGAGGTTATTGTAGTAAGTAGTAGAGAAGAGAGGCTTATAATACAAGTTTTATTTTCACCTACAGTTTGGATAGTGGGGCCATAAAATATATCATAGAGAAAAACTGGTATATTTTGCAAGTGATCTTGACGTATTTAGCAAGTTTACTGCAAGAATAGGTAGTAAGCCCATCTTCGTTTATAGGAAAGGTAGGTCGCTTAAACAAATTTTAGAAACGGGGGGGGGGGGTTTAATGGTTGTTATAACACACCTACAAATGGGACTAAAAAGTGTGGAACCTGCACACAGTGTCCTTTTATTTTGATTTGTGATCATTTTACAAAAGCAAATGTCACCTATTTAGTAAAAGGGAGATACAATTATGAGATTAAAAATGTTGTTTACCTTGCACAATGCATATTATGTTCAAGTTTCTACATAGGTAAAACTATAAGAAGGTTATGTGAACGTATATATGAGCATTCTGCTGATATAAAAAATTGTAAATTGAGTAATGCTTTGTATAGACATATAAAAGCTAACCCTACTCATTCTTTTAAGTTTATGGTTGTGGAAAGGTTGGTAAAGGACATTCAAGGGAGGGTAGTGGATGAGCACCTGGATATGGCAGAGGTGAAATGGCAAATTTTATTGAATGCAACACAACAACCAGGTTTAAATTATAGTTTATCCATACTCCCTGTGTTAAAATTGAAGCAATTAGAGTATAAATGATTTTATTGCCAGGGATGCAACATGTGACTTTTTAAAACTTGTATTTAAACATTAAATGTTTTTATTATTATGAGTTCTGATGAAGTTCCAGAAGGAAAGAAAGTGCTAAACTTAGATGTATGTGATTTTATGGATTATTAAACTGCGTTTTTGTCAGAAGAAAAATTCAAACAAGTCGCATCTGCCTCAGGTGATGAAAAATTTCTTTATTAGCAGCTAACCAGATTACACAGCATGTTGGCAAAGATGATCTCCTCTGGTCAACTTGTTTACTGACATTAACTTTTATACTGCAAGCAAAACAACTTTTTGTTACATTTCTGACCGTTGACAGTTGGCTATGAAAAACATATAGGATAAACATGTTTATCACAAATTACCTCAAACCACAGATGGTACAGAATGTTCAAGAAGTACAGAATGTTCAATTCAACAACAGTAGCTCAAATTTTCCAGGACACACAGCCTGCTAAAGTAAATTAACTCTTACTCGGCCGTGCATCCTTATCCCAGGCTTCACTGAGCTATAACCAAATCTCTTTATTCTGAAATGCAGAAAACAGTTATTATTCAGGTTCATAAGCAATGCTGCATTTTGTTCACAGATGAGGCCCATCTTTGATAGACATATCCCAACAAATAACATGTTCACTTTGCAAGAACAGCAAAAAGACAAATAACAGTATGTTTTAAAACTTTTCTCTTAACATTTCCCCCCTAAAAACACTTCTATTTGTCTTTTATTTCAGCAATATATGGTAAAAACTAAGTTTTTCTTTGCATACATTACTTCATTAGCAAGACAAACTTTTAAACTTCAAAAACATTTGCAAAAAGTCACATTTCAATGTATTCACTTTCACCAGTCTGTTGCAATTGCTGGTACATCGTCTTCATAACAGCAGTATCAACCAGTCTTTGTAGAAGACCTCTGATACAGGGTATACAACAGCAACCACATACCACCACGATAGCCACAGCGACTCCAATGGACACCAAGAAACTGCTGATGAGATGACTCCATTTTCCAAACCACGCTTGTAGAAAGTCTGTAAAGGGATTACTTACCCCAGAGTTCTCTGCCAATTCTTCGGATAACATCTCCAAACCTTTCAAAGCGCGAGTGATACTTCCATCAGGCGCAGTGTTGTTTGGAATATATGTACAACAGAAAGTCCCAAACATCTTGCAAACTCCTCCTTCTTTGGCCAGGAGTATATCCATTGCAATTCGATTCTGCCATGCTACCTGCGAAGTGGCCTCCAGTTGTTCAGCAATTCCTTTCAATGCATCTTTGGTATAGTTCACAAAACGCTGCTGGTTATAGTAAATGTAGTTGATCCAGTCCACATTTTTATTAGGTTGAATCCAGACAAAGATGGATGTAAAACCAGCTGCTATTTGGTTTATTGCTTTGTATTCATCAGGTACGCCTCTTGGTACGCCAATGCTATCGATGTAGACACCGTTATCGAAAGATTGCTTCGGTGCCTCTCTTTTTCTCCTACTCAACCACTTCGACTTTATTTCAGGTTCTCTTACTAAACTGCTTGCTGGAACTGGGAAAATGTAGAATGGCAGAATTAACTTTACAAGTGCACAAGTTCTCTTCCAGGGAATCGTAAGCCTTGATCTGAGTTTGTTGTCTCCACATAACCACCATACGTCTGCTAAACTATGAGTTTGGTTCTCCAGAAATGGATTCTCATTGCCATTCACAGTAACATTGCAATAGTTCTGTCCCATATTGCCATAATTCTTCCCTGTGCCATCTCAGGAAATGCACATATACGAACCTGGATAGGAAATCGCTGCAGGCGGTTTCTCAACTTTGCTTATGACTGGAAAACGCTGAGTTTCATTTTTGCATTTATCTTCAGTTTTGTTGAAGAATAATTTTAACAGACACATTAGGTTACCTTCATCTCGCATCAATGGGACTGTCGCTAGTTGCTGTTTACCTTCAGCACAAGAAATACAGTTTTCACGATGTGCTTCTCGGGTACTATATCTAACCCAAGATAACCATTCATTATGGTGTATGAATCCCGTCTCGAGTAACAATTGTTCTTCTTCTGTGAAGGCAAAATCTGCTTTACTTGTTGCATTCTTAAGGCTTTGTACTTTAAGTTGGAGGGTCCCCAAAGGATCAGTTCTAGTTGGAAGGGACACTCCGATTCCATAAACTCCTGAATCACTTTCTTGTGGTGACACAATGGTTATAGTAATTACTTCGGTACCTTGGAAATGCGCAATTTTTATTCTTTGTTGCATGCTTTTATCTTTCTCAGGTATCACTGCACCACTTGTTTCCCATCCATTCACATCTGTTGACCACCAAACATTTGACCAGAACGTACAATCTCTATTGCACAAGTATTTTGCACGAGTCAAGAAATTATTATTGTTCCATTTAGAACAGTCCAAAATTCCTTCACAAAGTTTCACCTTAAACACAGTAGTAACACCTGTTTGTGCTTGCAGCACCACCATTCCTTTTTCTCTTGCAACTGTTCCTTCTCGTATGGACATATTTACTTTCACCACCAAAATCATCATCATGTGACAGTTCAAGTACCAGTTGAACATGGCCATCCTCCCTAAGGACTACCTCGCGCCGTTGGTTTCTTCACTGGGTTTGAGACGAACTAACCCCTATTGGGCTAATCCCCCTTTGTAGCCAGACTTTGTGCTCAGAGGTCCGGTGGAGTTTGACCAACATCAATGGTAGAAGGAAGAGCCTTGAGTTTTTTACAGTGGGTGATATGAATCCACGAAGTCCTCTCAGCGATCTTTACAGCCGTAGGTGTCGAGATTAGTACTTGGTATGGGCCTTCCCACCTGGGGGATGACCAATTCTTTCTCTTCACAATTCGGATCCACACCCAGTCCCCGGGTGCCACGCTTAACAAGGTTTCATTTCTGGAATCTGCAAAGGAGTCATTGGTTACAAGAGATTTGACATTTAGCAGCTTCTTCATATAATCCGCTAGATCCTCACCCCCCCCCCTCACGTTCCGCTGGCAACAATCCTTGCCACTGCGGGACGTAATATGGTCTCCCAAACAAAAGTTCAAATGGTGTAAGTCCTTTGTAGGAAGGTGAGATTCGCATACACAGGAGTGCCAAAGGAAGGCACGCAGTCCATGATCTATGTGTTTCTGCCATCAGTTTGCTGAGCTTACTCTTCAAGACACCGTTGTGTCTTTCCACCAGTCCAGCTGATTGGGGATGGTAAGCACAATGATATTTAAGATCAATTTGAAACACTTGACCCAACTTCTGAACAATCTGGTTAACAAAATGAGACCCATTATCACTGTAAATGCATCTTGGTAAACCAAATTTGGGAATTATTTCTGTAGTCAAAAGCTTTGCTACTGTTTGTGCATTCAGATGCTTCACTGGAAAAGCTTCTACCCATTTAGAAAAAGCATCAATAATGACTAAACAGAACCTTTTTCCCTCTGAGGGTGTCAATTCAATAAAGTCCATACAGAGTGTGTGGAATGGATATGGAGGGGTGGGGAATGCCTGCTGAGACTTTTTAACTCCCCCCTGAGCATGATACTTTGCACATAATAAACAAGATAAACAGAATTGCTTTGCATAAGTTGAAAACCCCTTACACCAAAACACCTTAGACACTATTTGAATCATCGTCTGTACTCCTACATGGGCAGGTCCATGGCTAACCAATGCCACATACCTAAAAAGGTTTGAGGGTAATACCATTTTGCCATCTGATGCCCTATACAACCCATCCTGTTGAGTGATACCATATTTTACCCAACAACATTTTTCCTTCTGTGTTGTCAATGTTTGCATTACTTTTAGTGTGTCTAAGTCTAAGAAGTGTCCGGGCTCTAAATCATTGTCATATAAAAGCAAATCATTTTCTTGAGCTGCCTTTTTTGCAGCCATATCAGCAAGTGCATTTCCCCTGGAGACAGGATCTTTTCTGTTGGTATGTGCGGAACATTTACATATCGCTATCTGAAGTGGTAGTTGCACTGCATCTAACAACTGTAAAATTAAATCTCTGTGATTTATTGGTTTGCCTGTCACAGTAACCATTCCCCTATTCTTCCATTGTTGAGCGAAAACATGTACAGTGGAGAAAGCATATTGACTATCTGTATAAATTGTCACTTTTTTACCCTCCCCTAAGGTACAAGCTCGAGTCAAAGCCACCAACTCAGCTGCTTGTGCAGAATAAATGTTTGACAATCTTTTTGCCTCCAAAACTTCAGTTTCTGTGGTGACTGCATACCCTACTAGTGTTTTTCCTACAGTGTCCTTCTTTCCTGATCCATCTACAAACAAAACAAGATCAGAATCTATCAATGGAATATCCGTTAAATCTGGTCGGGGAAGTACTTTGTCATGAATGCTCTCTAAACAAACGTGTGGAGTACCTTCTTCTGGAGTCGGCAAAAGTGTCGCCGGATTAAGAGTAGTACATCTTTCTATGGTCATATGAGGCTGTGTCAGCAGCACTGTCATACATGACAAATGTCGACTAGGAGATAAAAAGGTTATCTTATCTTGCAAAAGTATAGTAGCTACTGAATGTGGAACCCGCAATTGTAATGGGTGAAACAAAACTAATGATGCTGAGGCTTGTACTGCCATGGCAGCTGCCACTACAGCTTGAACACAATGCAGCAACGCCCTTGCAACAGGATCTAATCTGGAGGAGTAGAAAGCTATCGGTCTCTGTTTATCCCCATGTACTTGTACCAGAACCGAAGTCATATATCCTCCCTTACAATCAACCATTTGTATAAATGGCTTAGAATAGTTCGGAAAACCCAAAACAGAGGATCCTGCTATAAATTGCTTAATTCTATTAAATGCCTGTATTGCCGTATTTTTCCACTGTATATTATTTTTAGCTGCCATGGGAGTGTCATAGATCAGTGTGGTCAATGGCCCTACTTCCTTAGCATAGTTAGGGATCCAGCTTCTACAAAAATTAGTCACACCTAAAAAGGACATCATCTCCCGCTTAGTTGTGGGCATAGGTGCCTCAAGAATTGCTTGTTTTCTTTTGTTCTCCAATTGTCTACCTGCCTGCGAAATTAAATAACCCAAGTACTTTACTTGTGCTTTCCACAATTGTAACTTTTCTTTATTTACCTTGTGTCCTTGCTCAGCTAAGAAACTAAGAAGGGCAAGGGCATCCCTTTTACAACCTTCCTGCATGGGTGAGGCCAACAAAATATCATCTACATACAACAGAACCTGGCTTCCCTCTGAGGGAACAAACTGAGCTAAATTCACAGCCATTTCTTGTGTGAATATTGTCGGACTCTCACAATAACCCTGTGGCAATCTGGTGTATGTGTATCTTTTACCTTGGAAAGTGAATGCAAACCAAAATCTACTTTCCTTATGTAGTGGTATGGAGAAAAAAGCATTGCTTATATCTATGACAGAAAAATATCTGTGCTGAGGTAGTAAATCATTAAGTAATGTATAGGGGTCAGGGACCACCAGTGCTCTTGGGATCACAGCCAAATTAACTGCTTGTAAGTCCTGAACCAACCTCCATGACCCATCCGGTTTCTTTACAGGAAACAACGGAGTACTGCAGGGTGAATCTGGGCATTCAACAAGAATTCCTACCTGTTTTAGCTGCTCAATAACTGGCTTAATTCCTTCCTCTGCTTGTTTACTTAGTGGGTATTGGTGCTTATGAGGTCTAAAATCTGACTTTGGTGTTATACAAACTTCACCTGCTGTTTTCATCAGTCCTACATCCCCTTTACCTTTTGACCATAAATCTACAGGTAAGGCACTTAACGCACCATCTTCCACTTGAGTTAGAAGGATTTGTCATGCCCTTTCTGTTTTGTCATCCCTGAGGTGCACACTTGGTTGTGCCCAAGTCACCCAATTTAATCTTTGTACCTGGATCTGTTGATCTTTCAATTGACTTTCGGACATTGTGTCCCAATTTGTTACCTTTTTCGCCAAATCTACCCAATGTGTCCCCACCGCTTTAGTAATTGAAATATGTGGGCTATAACCTGAGAGATATAAAGAACTCATTTCCTTGGTCAAAGTACAGGTCACTACTGTATTACCTTGCCTATCCCAAAACATATCATTCAAAATTATCCTTGCACATTTGTGCCTAAAGAATTATTTTTCAAATTCTTTATCCGGACCAGGGGCCTTCCTGTAGAACATTGTACAATGTAAATGCGCCGCAACCTGTGGTGACCCGCTCCTAGATTTACTTAAAGCTAGGTTGATCAAATCTGTATCAACCCTCCCCGGCCCATTTGAAATCAAGTCCTGGCTATAACAGTAAAATAAGTCTTGTACTCCCTGTACCACCAAGCCATCCACTAACCTTTTTGCCTCAATGCCTTTAGGTGTGGGAATTGCCGCTATTCCAAACAAATGCATCAAATCTCTTCCCAGCAAATTAACTGGACAAACTTTTGATATAATTACCCTACACCTAACAGTTTGGTTTGTTTGCGGATCTGTGAACAATAGAGGATGTGACAGTGGTTCCTTATAGATTTCCCTGTTTGCCGCTTTCACAAGGACAAACTCGTCCGTCTCGCAGTTCGGGGGCAGAACTGCTGGACCCAAAAGTGTATGCGATGCACCTGAATCACATAAAAACTCCACTTTCTGTCCCTCAACCAAAAACTCTATCATGGGTTTTTGATCTAGATGCATAGCAATACCCAAATTTGCCAGGTTTATGACTTCACAGTCACAATCCCACCCTTCCTTCTGAGTGTTCTGACATTCATCGCAGAGAGTGTCTGCCTCATCATCATCACAATAATGAATTTGGCACCTTCTTTTACTATCATATAGTCATGCGGAGCCCTTGTTCGTAAGCTGTGGGGGATGTTGCCACTGTTCACAGTCGGCAGCGAAGTGCCCACGTCTACTGCACTTAAAACATTCTCCACATTTTAACCTCCCCTCATATTCCTCTGAATGTCCACCCAGTTTATTTAACATGTCCCATTTCGGGCCCCCTCATTTTTTATGCCACCACGGCGCCCTTGCCCTCTTTGGTCCTGTACCAAGAATATACCACCATCATCCCCTACTGCTAACACTTGTACTTTCTTTTTCTTTTTTAAATTGAAATGTCGCTCAGCATGCCATGCATATTCAAACAAAGGTTGCAGTCTACATGTTCTATGATCTACCATATGCTTAGTTATAAAACTACTTATCGGAGCCCTACAACCCTTAAGAAAAGCATTTTTCAATTGCTGTTCATATGGACTATCATTGGTCTGATCCTGCGGAATCATCATTCCACAATGGTTATTGAACACTTCTGTCAATCTTACAATATAGTGATCTACAGATTCATCATCATTTTGGATGCACTGATTTATTACTGTCCAATCTGCTCTTGGACGCCACTTATCAGAAATTCTCTTTAACAGATCAGTGACTTGCGTGTCTAACACCCCAGAATTATGCTTTAATGTAGTGCCATCATCTGCCTTACATGTCCAAGTACCACAAACTAAGTGCCAATCTGGACCCAGGATTTGTCGCACTACTTGTTCTACTTCTAAACCATTTAGATGATAACTTAAATGCATACTAACTATGTCCTCAGAAAACTTTTGAAAATTAACCTTGGGATGAGGAATACCATCTGTAGCTCGTTTTATATCCTCTCTAGCCCAGGGATGATAAACTAAAATAGTTGGCTCTTGTCCAACATCCCCTGCTTGTGGGTTTGCAACTTGTATTAAGGGAAGAGCTTCTGAGTAGTCAGAAAGTTTAATGGCCCAATGTCCTTGCCCTGTTGGTCCTGACCTTAACTGCATAGGTTGGTCTACCTGTTGAAAAGCAACCTTGGGTACTACGGGAATTTGCGGGTAAATTGGAGGGGTCACAACGCTTCCTTGAGCAGCCAATAACCCACCCTGCTGTACAGATCCCACATCTTCAGACTGATATTGAGGAGGTTCCACCGGTACGGCAGCAGCAATTTCCCCATACGGTGGGGCAGTTGCCTGCCATTGTACCGCACAAACTGTATGCTCATCCTCCTTATCTAAAAATAAAGCTACTTTTCCACTTGGCACCAGTGATCCCTTTTGATTTATTTTTTCTTTTTCCTGGCACTGTTTTTTTTTTTTTTATAGCTCGTTTATTTGCCTCTTCTAACCATTTTTGTGCTTGGGGAAATCCCAATTGTCTTTGTTTTTTAGTTCTAGTTCCCGCATCTCTTTTCAAATCTCTAACCAATTTTGCACAGGCATTCTTATTCAGTGTACCATCAAAATCATATCTGGACTTCCACTTTTTCAAAAATTTAACATTATTTTTGTTTAAACCTTTCATATACTTAGCATCAACATTTAAACAGACATCACTCTCACACTTGCAGCAACTCGAACCCATGTTTCCCCTAGATTTCTTATTTTAGGACTGTATCAAAGTTATTTTACAGGGCTTATTATAAAATGGGGCTATCTTAACAGGTGATCCTAACAAAAGAATCTTAACAAGTAATCCTACCCACCCTTAACTAAAAATAAAACCCTTGTCGACAAGGTTAAATTAAATTAAAAGAAAATTTATTTTTCATCCTACCTGAACCAGATGAGACTCCGTTTCCCCTTTTCGTTCAAAAACCGTCCCTCAGATAGGGGTCAGAGAGCAGCCGGCCTCTTTTCAACGACAAATCAGTCGGAGGGCTTTCAGTCGAGGGGATCTTAAGATGAGAAACCCTCACCTGCACAGGTTTTTTGGTCTCTGTCGGTCTGATCCATATCTTCATAGAGGTTTCCGGTCCGAAGGACCAAAATGTCAGAAGAAAAATTCAAACGAGTCGCATCTGCCTCAGGTGATGAAAAACTTCTTTATTAGCAGCTAACCAGATTACACAGCATGTTGGCCAAGATGATCTCCTCTGGTCAACTTGTTTACTGACATCAACTTTTATACTGCAAGCAAAACAACTTTTTGTTACATTTCTGACCGTTGACAGTTGGCTATGAAAAACATATAGGATAAACATGTTTATCACAAATTACCTCAAACCACAGCTAGTACAGAATGTTCAAGAAGTACAGAATGTTCAATTCAACAACAGTAGCTCAAATTTTCCAGGACACACAGCCTGCTTCAGTAAATTAACTCTTACTCGGCCGTGCGTTCTTATCCCAGGCTTCACTGAGCTATAACCAAATCTCTTTATTCTGAAATGCAGAAAACAGTTATTATTCAGGTTCATAAGCAATGCTGCATTTTGTTCACAGATGATGCCCATCTTTGATAGGCATATCCCAACAAATAACATGTTCACATTGCAAGAATAGGAAAAAGACAAATAACAGTATGTTTTAAAACTTTTTCTCTTAACAGTTTTTATAGAAGTATTTTTGATCCATTGGTGTGCTGGCTATAGAATCATCTGCTGCATTTGCTGCTGCTTTGATATGTGTATTTTAACAGTTTGTTTGTTAGAGGTATATCTAGGGTCATACCTGCCTGGGACACATACTCAATCATGTCTCTCTTCATATAGTCTAGGGAGGTATGTCTCAAGTCATTCACACCAACATGAACAATGACAGAGACATATTTGAACCTATTGTGGAGATACTTAAGTGCATGCGTGATGTGGCATATTCAGGCACCTGACAGACAACTGACCGTGACATTCTCCTTGTCGAGCCTGGTGAGGGAGACATCGGTGTGTCTTACAAATGAGTTACCAATGACTAGTATGTTTGGTTTGTTGTTATGCCTTATTGGCTGTGTTGGTTTATTGTTATGCCTTATGGGCTGTGTTTGTGAGAGGCTGGTATGTTGTCTTCTGTGTGTGATGTGTTTGGTGTTGTGTGTGGAATGTTTGTGAGTGTGTTTTGGGGGTCTCTTTTGTTTAGGTAAGTTTTTATTGAGGATCTCTACATAGTTGGATATGTGTTGTGCTTGGCTATGTGATGCAGGTGGTGGTGTGGTGTTTGTGCTGGCAATCTCTTCTTTGTCAGGAGTACTGTCTGTAGCATGAGAGAGCATGGATTCCAGGGTACTGATGTAGATTCATTTCTTGCATGTAGAAGATTTATGTGCTCAGAGAAGAAGGCTATAAAGTGAACATAAGGCAGTTGCTACACTGTCTCAGGATGCCCATTTGAACCAGGCTGGCAGGAGAAACTGAGTTTTCATCAGTTTCATCCCCAACATATCAACAGGGAAATGTATGATGTTAATTAATGAATAAGGATATTATAATTTGTTTGCATATGGTTTATAGAAAGTGATATTACAAGCAAAATTATTTACGTCTGACTGTGAAAATAGCTGTAACCTTCTATTTATATCCTCCAGTGATTTGACATGGAGGTTCTCAAATATAAACCCAGGAAGGTACATGGCCCACACCTATCTCCCTCCTTCTTACTATTGACAACACTGTGGTTCTTGACATTTTTAAAAAAAATATTTCTCTACCTGTAATTGTGGCAAGAAATCAATCAGTCTATGAAATTTTAGCATCAACTGGGTCGGACAAGAGAATATTGTATTTTCTAATTCCATTTAAAGCTTTGGTCATACTCAAAATATTTCAGAAGCCACTCAGTCTGTGACACAACCAACATCCAAGAGAATTAAACATTCAGAGATCCACATGCCGTCATATTCCCGATAGCACATCTAAACTACAATGTACATTTGTACAATGCTTGAATGTGCAAACAGAGGATTATGACATACCTGAGAAGTGAAAAACGTGATCAGCTGACACAAAAATTTCTTAAAGAAATATTATACATAAACTATAAAGGCAAATAGAAATAATCTACTACAATTATAAACAAGCCATAAATTCAATATGTTCTAACCTTTCTCTCTTTAAAAAACATTTGATGTTAATATAATAATTCAAACCAGGTGATTTATCAACTCATAATTTCAGATGCCAGATAGCCTCCCTTTGTTCGATTTTATTTCTATAAAGTCCCCTCTTACATCCATTAAAATCCTTTCTAAAACAAAAAAAGAGTTGTTGTGTCTTTCAGCTTTTCCCAGTTAGGGGTCGCCACAGCGGAACTCCGGTCCGCTAATGATTGGCAGTAGATTTTTACGTGCCGAGTTGCCGGCCCTGATGCACAACCTTCAACGAAGGTACGATCTAGCTGAGAATTGAATAGAACAACGTCTTACTGTGAGGCGACAATGCTACCGCAGCACCACCACCGCAGTAAAACAAAAAAGAGTAAACTTGGTAATAAAGGATAAAGTGTGGTCTTTTCCATTGTGTGGGCTACCAGCAAATGACTTATGTACAATACTATATGAGGATTTTTAACAAGGGCAAAATCTCTTCTTGTTTTCTTTTAAGTGCAACACTACAACTGACATTGTTAACTAAGACTGTACGATATCCACGTGCTATGAACATACTCAGTAGTTTGAGGCACTCATCTTCAAACAAACTATCCGCACAATGGAAAAGACCACACTTTATCCTTTATTACCAAGTTTACTCTTGAGCCCAGTTACATCAGGTAGGTATTGTGCAAAAACTGGTGTATATTTTCTTTTT
This sequence comes from Protopterus annectens, assembly GCF_019279795.1. Classification (NCBI taxonomy): domain Eukaryota; kingdom Metazoa; phylum Chordata; order Ceratodontiformes; family Protopteridae; genus Protopterus; species Protopterus annectens. Next base: position 778,000,741 of record NC_056737.1, on the reverse strand, counting down.
TATTTTGTGGAGTGGTTAACAAAATAAGGGCAAAACCCTTAGTGGTGTATCAGAAGAGTAAGGGGTAGATCCTTTAAGAATATGTTGGAAATGGAGAGTCACATTAGTGGACTTGTCAGTAACAAAAAACATGGTACAGTTAAATGTGGGTTCTGCCCCTAGGGTAAGTTTATTTTGGTGGCTGACCTTGTGAGAATTAAACATTTTGTCATTAAACCGAGTTTTCATTGTAATTGTAACACCAAAGGTATAGTCTGCCTGGCTAAATGTTAAAAATGTGATGGGTTTTATGTGGGGGAAAACCCAAAGTAAGTTAAAAGAATGTATTTATGAGCACATTTTGGACATCAGGAAACAAAATGCCAAAAATGTTTTGTTCAAACACACTACAAAGCATCCAGAGTGCCATTGTTTTTATTTTTTGGGTTGGAACAAGTTGTGAGGAATCCCAAGGGTGGACTATGGGAAGATTTTTTAGAAAAAATTACAGCTTAAGTTAACTTAAGTTAAATGCCACTGTTTTACCTGTCTTGAATGATCACATATCTGTTGGGAGTGCTTTGAGTCCTATTGTGTTTAACACTTATTTTAATTTAATTTTTGTTTTATACTTTTTCATCACATTTCCATTTCTTACTTGCAACTTTTATTGGACTTTGAATTGAATTGGAGGGGAATGATCATATAACTTTCTGGCTAGATGATTTAAAGAGTTTTTTTGTAGATGTAGTATTGATTCTGAAGAAGTTTGTGTATGTTGACAGATGAATGTGCTTAATCCTGTTTGTTATTCTTACAGTTTATTAAACCTATTTTTCCTGCACACCCATGGCTACCTTGCCTTCTTTGGACATGGCGTTTATTGCTTTTGCTTGTGGATTTATGCCTTGGTTCATAGTTTTTGTGGGATTAAAACAATGAACCACCTTTCTGTGTACCAGTTTGCTTTACAAACCCTTCTTAAAAAAATTGGAAGGAATTGAACATTTCTGTGATCTATAACTTCCTTAGCATGTTAAATAATTTATTAATATTCTACCCCCTTTTCTTAAAAAGATCAATAATGTAATAATTTTTTTCTAAAATTATTTTTCATAAGTAATCACTCTAGATGCACAAATAAACTGGCCTCAAGGGGTATTGTCTTTTACAAAGGCAGGATGTGCACTATTATAAAACAAATAATTATTCACAGCTGTATCATTCATATGTAACCTGCTACAAAATATTTTGATGTCTAGATCTAACTTCCATATCAAGAAAGGCTACTTTCTGACAGACATCTTCCAAAGTAAATTTAAAAAAAAGTAGAACTATTATTCATCTACTCAAAAAATTCAAAACATTCTTATTTTGACACAGTAGAAATAAATAATAGGTCATCCATAAATCTGGCATACTGCACAATTTTTGTCATAACCTGCAATTTTCAAAAGTATTTTACTCTCCCACCAACCCAAAACTAGGTTGTCAAAAGAGGGTGCAATGTCAGCACCATTGCTAGCCGTCTAATTTGAAGATAACATTTTTAATAATATATAAACTTTTTTTTTTGGTGTTGTGCTCTGTAAAATGTATTGTTTTTCTTCAGTCAGTACAGAACACCACTCCCTCGCAGGTATGGCAAGTGCAACGGCTCAAACTTGCTCCAAAATTCAAAAAACAAAGCCAGCACAATGAGGTGATTGTAAAACAACAGTTTAATGAAAAACTGTTCAAAACATCACTTGGGGTGTTAAAAGCCCCTGTGAATGCACAAATTATACAAAATATGCAGCAAACCGGTTTCAGCTAACCTAGCCTTCCTCAGTGCAACAAAGTTAATAAATGAAGGCAGAGTCTGAGCTGTATATAAAGACAGCTCCATTATTCAATTAGATATAATTGAAAATTTACAAATGGTCATTCAGACCAGGGCTGAACAGCCTGCCTAGTTTAATTATCCATTTCTTCTCCTTGGAATTTAATATGGAGTGCCAACCCCCTTTACAGTTCCTGTCCTCACCAATTTTATCAATAATAGTAAAATGAAAAGAGGCTCTCGGATGCTTCAAAGTGTGTTTATATAAAGAATTGGTCAATTTGTGGTTCCTGACATCACTCATATGTTCAGAAATTCTGATTCTCAATGGCCTAGAAGTTTGCGTAGAATTCTGGGCATGAGCAGGAAGCCAGGTAAACAACCCAGTCTGAACCACAGTTTGCCAAAAACTTAATGTCGAATACCTGTGCTGTATTTTTGCTGGTGAATTGTTTGGTCTTAAATACTCAGGAGCAATAGGTACAATGCCCACAAGGATAAGATCTCATTAATTTCTGCCCAGTCATAGTGATTTGCCATACTGTATTAGTAGATCTGTAGGAATGTTTATAATGGCTTAAATGGGAACCTAAAGTTTGTCTCCTATGAAATGAAAAGTGGTATTTGTCCCCAATTGTTGAAGCAAGTCTGTTATCCGCTAATAATATATTCCATTGTTTGTTTACAACATTCATGAGTCCAACAGTGTTCTGACCATAAGTGGTGACCATTCTTAACACCTTTTGGCCCTCTGTTATTTTTAGTTTGTATTGTAATAATTGTTTCCTAGCTTGTGTACTTGCCCACCTACTGGCCATGGTGATGTTACCTGATTTATACCCTCTGTTATGAAATCTGCCAACAAGATCTTCCTTGTATTTATTAAATGAGTCATCCTCTGAACATACATGTCTGACCCTCATAAACTGTTATTTGGGGATGTTCCGGATCACATGTTGTGGGTGGAGGTTAGTGGCATGCAATAAGGAATTATATTGTGGATATTTCCTATATATTTCAGTTCTTAGAGTGTTATCAACATTCCTTGTTATAGTTACATCCAGGAATGTGATTTCTTGGGGATGAAAATTCAGCTTGAACTCTATACCCCACTTGTTTTGATTCAAATATTCCACACATTCCATATGATAAGCACTATCTGCCCTCCACACCAACCAACAGTCATCCAAGTACCTCCTCCAAATATCTATATCCCCCAAGTAAATGTTGTGGTTAGGATCATATATCAATTGCATCACTATGTAGGCCATAAACAGATCTGCATAAATGAGGGCAAAATAAGCCCCCATTGCCGTGCCTTGTAGCTGCAAATAGCATGTTCCATGAAAGTAAAAAACATTTTTCTCAGGAACATGCTCAGCTAAGCATACTAGGAATGTATTAAACGCCAGTGGATATAAAGCAGTTCTGTCTAGCCAAAATTGGAGAGTTAAAGCCCCGCCCAATGGGGAATATTTGTATGTAATGACGTCACATCTAACGTGCATAGGAGCCAATCAGAATCCAACTGTGTACTGGACACAATCCCCAAAAATTCCATTGTGTCCTGGATACGTGACCTAACGCAACCCAAAAGAGGTTTTAAATACTGAGTTAAGAATTCAGATAAGGGTTCTGTCAAACTATCCCTACCTGACACTATAGGCCTACCTAGCGGTTTCTGAGGGTCCTTGTGTATCTTCAGTAAAAAATAAATATATTGGGATTTGGGATCTTTAACTGTAAGATGATACACATCCCTTTCTGTGATGATACCTTCCTGTTTGGCTTCAAGTAAAAATCTGTCTATCTCAACTTTAAATTTAGTTGTAGGGTCTAATGGCATGGCCATATAGTGTCTGGCATCCTGAAGTTGTCTGAGTGCCTCCTCATAGTACATGTCCCAATCCATTACTACTACGGCCCCACCTTTGTCCGATGAAAGAATAACTAAATTATTTTTGTTTTTTAACTCCAGCAGAGCTGCCTGTTCGATCTCTGAGAGATTGTGATGAAGGATGTAATATTCATGGGAGCCGTAGTGTAAATCCTTTAAAACACTTGTGTAGACATGGGTGGCATAAAAACAGACTTGTGAAATTTAAAAGAACTAGTGTTGGTTGTGATGGACTCACCATCAAAATACAGTTTTAAATTCAGTAATCTACAAAATGAAATCACATCAGAAGCCAAAGAATCTTCTGCCACAAAAAAAGCTGGGAACATAATTAAGGCCTTTATTCAAAAGTGATATTTGTGCCTCAGAAAGGGTCACAGATGAAATATTGTGAACATTATTACATTCCTTTAACATCTGGTTACTGCTTTGAGGATATCTTCCAAGGTATTTACTGTGCTTGTGTTTCCTCCCCCCTCTTCTATTCCTTGCCCTAAAAGGTAGTCAGTACTACTTCTTTTAGCAGTTGGAGACTGTGGGGAGTGATTGCCATCCACATCGGTGGCTGATGAAGAGTCCTCTCCCAAGGTAAAATTAACTGAGTGTTTGGTTTTCTTCAAAATAGATTTGGGCCTTTTACGTTTATTGGTATTACTTCTATTCTGCATAATACCCACATTAGGACCTTAATATGGCATGAAGGGTTGTCCTCTTTCGTAATCACCTATGTCACGATGGAATTTTTTAGTTTTTTTATCCTTTAGTTGTTGCACCAAAAATAATAAATCAGAGTTTAGAAAATTCAAACATTCCATGTAAGCTGGTGAATTTTCATGGATCTTGATTTCCTGACAATGATTTTCAACAACTTTAATACCATCGTTTACCCTACGTTCATAATAAGATTTAAGAGCATCTACAAAGCTCATGGAGGTTTGTTGTTGGATTTTGGCCCATTGTTCTAATAGTATATTATCAGCCTGGCTGACTAGTGGTTGTAACCTAACCAAACAATTTACCAGCAAAAATACAGCACAGGTATTTGACATTAAGTTTTTGGCAAACTGTGGTTCAGACTGGGTTGTTTACCTGGCTTCCTGCTCATGCTCAGCATTCTACGTAGGGCAAACATCTAGGCCATTGAAAATCAGAATTTCTGAACATATGAGTGATGTCAGGAACCACAGATTGACCAATTCTTTATATAAACACACTTTGATGCATCCAACAGCCTCTTTTCATTTTACTATTATTGATAAAATTGGTAGGGACAGGAACTGTAAAGGGGGTTGGCACTCCATATTAAAATCCACGGAGAAGAAATGGATAATTAAACTAGGCGGGCTGTTCAGCCCTGGTCTGAATGAGCATTTGTAAATTTTCAATTATATCTAATTGAAAAATGGAGCTGTCTTTATATACAGCTCAGACTCTGCCTTCGTTTATTAACTTTGTTGCACTGAGGAAGGCTAGGTTAGCCGAAACCGGTTTGCTGCATATTTTGTATAATTTGTGCATTCACAGGGGCTTTTAACACCCCAAGTGATGTTTTGAACAGTTTTTCATTAAACTGTTATTTTACAATCACCTCATTGTGCTGGCTTTGTTTTTTGAGTTTTCTTCAGTCAGTACCTTAGAAGTGATTGAACAGAAAAGACAAAAACAGAAGTAATTGAAAGAATTCTAAGTAATAGTATAGGACCTATTGTGAATATTGGACAGCCGAGTCATAAATACTGGAAGCCCAGGTAGTACTTGCAGTAGAAATGGACCACATCCACACGGGATCATATGAGCACTATCAAAAAGCTGAATATCGGTGTACACATGCGGTACAGACAATGGGCACACAGGCACAACACTTGTTTTTAAGGTAACTGTTGCACAACTGTCTCTACAAATGAAGCAGTGCAGTAGCAGCTGGCAGCTACAGACATTTTACTTCATTGCTTCCAAAAGTGGTCTGGCATCATCATGTGCTGTTTATGTTGCTCTCGTCACTTGCTTTTAGTTTTTAATTTTTTTATATGGTGCTGCAATTTTGGAGTTGTAGATACGAGTATTATTATTATATTATGTTATAATTATATAATTATATTATTTTTATGAATGCTGTTTTTGTTTCTGATGACCACCTCAGCCATTCTGCAGGTCTAGCTAACAAACAGTATAGCTCTGTTTATAATTTTATTTGAGATGCAGCCACTTATTTAATTTTTACTTGAAGAAGTTTCTGTATATCTTGATTCACCTTGCCTATTTGCTGCTATTTGTCATTTTGCCTTGAACTGTTGTTACATAGTCTCTATTGGTTTTCAGTCTCTGTTGTGGAATATATTGCTTTGTGGTTTTTATTATGCAGCTGACCAGCCACTGATGCAGACTTTGGGGACCTTGGTAATAGACTGGGTTAGGAAAAATATCATTTATAACTCATAAAATTGGGAAGGCAGGTATGAACTGTTGGTGTTAACTAACTTGCATATTTTATTTAAACTAGACATCAGTGCAGTAACACCTTTCTGTAGGTGTTATCATCTATTAGAATTTCTGGTCTACATCTTAAACCTTTAGCTGTTTGTCACCTTCCCTTGTGTGCATGCAGATGTACTTCCTCATCAGAGTGCATTTCAGTTTAAATGGCTGCAGGCACCTGCGGCTAATGCAGAATGCATTGTCTGTGTTTTGCCATCATTTTTGCCTATGTGTGGGTGATTCTTATGGTGGCAGGGATGGCAATCACAAAACCTGCCTTGGAACTGGTTATTTGTAGCTGGTACCGTACACTGGTATGGAGTGACCAAAAACGTCACCCATGTATGACACTGACCACTTTTCTCTGCATAATTCTGTGGTCCAGGGCTTACTTTAAAGAGAACAGAGCCCTAGACAAAGGACTCCAAGATGCCTCCTGTTGTCCACTAGTTCCATCCACACCCCCAAGCATTTTCTGGACTCTTTGGATTCCCAAATGTTTACCAGTTCCCCTGCTCCCTCAGTGGGTCTCTATCCTCCTCATCTTGGCCTCACCATGCCATCAGGAATTCTTTCTTGTTTTATTACACTTTTCATCTTTTTTATCCATACTTTCAACACATCCTAAATTGCCAAGACTGCACTGTAATGGTAGAACAAATCATTGAATTAAGACAGGTGTCTGGGCTGTACTAGGCCTCGGAAGCACAAGGATTCTTCATGTTTTCAGGTATAGATTAAAGTTTTTTTCTAACATTCTGATCCAATGATAGCCTGAACAAAAATCACGACTAAGAAATGAGATTTAGTCTTATTTAGTCAGAGCTGCTCTACATTTGGCATCCTTTGTCAGAGGTCTGGATTGTTTCTGTCTTCATCCAAGGTGTCCAAGGCAAAAAAAAAACAAACAAGAAAATAAGTATATTTTTGTGATTTATCTGCACTTTTGAACTGTATTTTATCAAATTGCTGCATTATTTTCTGTCCTTTTTACTGTTTATGACTTCTTCATTCTTTGCACTTGATTTGCACTATACTGATACCTAGACATCACAGACTAGATGCAGACCTGCTGAATCTAGCCTGTTATTGACACACTTGTACACTAAACCAGCCATCTTACATTAAGAAAGGATCTCCAGCACTCATGTGGCAGAAGAGTGTGGATCCAGCCATGTCTGAGCTGTGGATTGCTGGAGGAAGGTTCATATTGGCAGATTAGCTTAAAAGTGTTTAATTTCACCTGTATTTAAACCTCATGGTAGTGGTGCCCTGTATAGATGCAAATGCCTTGAAACGCAATTTTTCCCTAGTCATCTGTCAGATGGACCCTACCAAGCTTCCCTGCTGTACTAAGCGCAACTCTGGTGTACACTGAGCAGCATTGCCACACCTATCATCCACTGCCTTCAGCTGAACACCATTGTTAGTCCTAGTGCCAAAACTGGTCAAACTAGTTCACTTCCTTCCCCATTAGCACATATGGTAAAAGCCTGCTATTAGGCAGTTTCCCATCATTTCTCTGGCCAATCTGATTGACATGGGAATACTGAGGTAATGTAGTAATTGGCTGATGTACACTGACAACCACTTACCTGTACAAAAAACACATACCCTATGTGAGAGATGTAAGTACACTGTGAAATTGGAATCATGTCTCTCACGTAGCAACAGACCTGATACCGAACAGGTTGTTAGTACATACTCTTCATCTCTCACAAAAAAATAAATGCACAGCACATAGACCCACATAAGTGGAGGTACTCACTAGAATTCTACCAAAAGATCAGAGAGTTCACAAATGTAAACAATGTGCACACACACTGCTCTGCAAATAAAAACCACTACATATAATGACACATACAACTATGTCTTAGCAAACAAGCCCTTAAGGCAAAATACTTCTAAGCTTAATGTTCTGGCCATAAGTGATTCCATAGTGATACTCACAGATGTTCCACTCACCAGGCTGGACAAGGAGGTGATGGTCAGCTGTCTGTCAGGTGCCAGGATCCACCAAATCATGCATGCACTCAAGTCACTCAACAAGTACTGTTATGACTCTCTCATAGTTCATGTTGAGGTGAATGAATTGAGACGTACCTCTCTGGACTATATGAACAGAGACATGACTGAGCACTCAGATTGTGTCCCAGACAGGTGTGTCCCTGGATGATGCCACAATATAAAAAAAAGTGATTGACTTCAACAATTGGCTTAACTTCTGGTGTCTGTCCAGGGGGATCCAGTATCTGTCAGCCTGGAATGACATGGTGGACAGGCCACACTGGTTTGCCAGAGATGGTCTGCACCTGTCTCCTCTAGGCTTTTGGATAATGGCCTTTTTTTAGACAATGTCAGAACAAAATTTCTGATGTAACAAAACCCACTTGAGACAAACTGAAGGTTCTGCTGCTTAATGCTAGGAGTCTTAATATGAAGCTGCACACTCTGGAATCACTCCTCACCTTGGAAGATGCTGACATCTGTGTAGTTACTGAGACATGTTTCAAGGCTGTGGAGAACACTGCAGCCATGCAAGGCTGCAATGCCCTCCACATGTTCAGACCTCAAAATGAGCATGAAAGAACCAAAGGTGGATGTGTATCTGTCTTCATTAAGGCCAAGTACACCTCGAGACTGGTCAAACAGTATGACTCTCTCGAACTGCTCCATGTCCAAATAACTATTGGCAAAATACCCTACCACATCATTGCCAGCTATAAGTCTCCCACTATGAACCAACAAAAGCACGCTGCCTACTTGGACTTACTGGAATCACTCACCATACAGCCCAACACCTTAGTCATGGGTGATTTTAACTATTCTGCCATCAACTGGGTGACATACAAAAATGCAAACATGCTCGCCCAGAGGTTTCTGGACTTTGTCAGTTCACATGCTGTGGAACAGATAGTCTGCACCCCCACAAGGGGCTCAAATGTCCTAGACACAGTACTCACCAACATGGGGAGTCACTGCACTCCTCCCTGTGTGATGCTTTCCCTGGTAAGGTTGAAAGAATAAAACTGTCTCGTTCATAGTAACTATTGTACTTGACACCCCCACAGGAGTTAAAAAACTAAAATACCTTTCCAAAGCAAACTGTAGATTACTAATCAGTGGCATAAATGTTTTATAACCCCCACATTCACAAACAATGACTCCTATGCAGAGGTGCACTCAGATTCCCTGTATAAACACTTAAGCAACTGCATACACTCGGCTGTACCTGACTGGATCAAAACAAGGTCCTCCTGAAAAAACAAGCCAACCTGGCAGACTTCAAGTATAAACAGGTTATACAACAAGAGGAAGAAAGGGATGTCTAAGAACAAGAAGGAACTCAGCAGAAGAAGAACTTCCTCTACAGCTTGAACAAGCAAATCAGAAATCCTGTAAAGTCCTCAAAAGATAATTACAAAGCTAAAATAGCCTCCCTACCTAAGGGTAATCATAAGGTACTCTTTAGCTATGTCTGAAATCTAAAGGGAATACCCAGCCATGTGGCAAACTGGTGGTAGATGGTACCACTCATACTGTACTGGAAGAAATTACCAACCTGCTAGCTTACATATTTGGTGCAAACTTCAACCCCTTAGACCTACCAGCCATATCCCAAAGCATACCTGACACCAGTTCTTTGCTTAACATCTCTAGAGATCAGGTCATATATGTACTTTCCAAGACTAAAAACACAGCCTCAATAGAACCAGATAACATCCCAGGTTGCTTACTAAGCAATCTAAAACAGGACGCAGTGGACCCACTTAGCGTCCTTTTTAACCATAGTCTGAGAACTGACTTTGTTTAAGCAGAGTGGTGAACAGCAACAGTAATCCCCTTGCACAAAGGGGGGGGGGGGGCATGGGAATCAACCAGCCCTGGAAACTATAGATTTATAAGTCTAACCAGTCTCATCTGCAAGGCCATGGAAATAATCATCATGGACCTTATCAATAAGGACATAGGCAACCTTCAAACTATAGACTCAACCCAATTTGGCTTTGTTAAGGGTAGATCATGCTATTTAAATGTAGCAGACTTCTTTGAGAAAGTTACCAAAGACCTGGATGAAGGTAAGACAGTGCATACCACCTTTATTAACCCTGCCAAGGCTTTTGACACAATCTCCCATGCAAGTATAATTGGGAAACTCTCCCAGAAGGGGATTAACCCTTAGATCACTAGATGAGTAGCCCACTGGCTCACCAACAGAACACATACTGTTAAAGTTGGAGACTTGGCCTCTACCAGTAGACCCATCACCAGTGGCATACCATAAGGATCTGTGCTGGGCCCTTTACTGTTTGGAATCTGTTTCTCAGAACTCCAGGTTAAACTAGATGGCTTTTGGCTTACCAGGTTTGCTGATGATTGGAAATTGTGTGCAAACATTGAGTTCCTCAATGATGTTAACATATTACAGGAACGGCGAGCACAGATAAATGATTGGTGCCAAAGCCACAATCTAAAACTAAATGTAAAAAAGTACATTATTATTATTATACCTTTGACAAAGTATAATTCCTCACTAATTACAGTATTTACAAGACTCCCCTAAGCTTAAACCTAGTGGTGCGAGGCTGGGGAACACAGGTAGATAGAATCTGAACTTTGACCGCAAAGTTTCCACAGTGGTCAGGAAAGCCTTCTACGTTGTGCACCTCATAAGTAAGGGCATTACATCCAGGCCTAAGGACGTTATTAACCCACTGTACTTGACCCTCATCAGACCACTAATAGAGTGCAATGCTTCATTTTGCATATACCTCAGTAGACACATGCAGCAGCTGGAAAGACCACAGAGGTTTCTCAACAAGAAAATACAGGGCTTCCAAACCATGACCTACGTGAATAGACTGAAAGCCCTGCCATTGTACTGTGTATCATATAGACTACTGAGAGGTGAATTTTGCCTTGTCTATGGGGCAGTCACCAACCCAGCACTGACAGAAATGCTGCACATCTGCCAATCTAATGGCACAAAAGTCACTGACTCTTGTGATCTGAGCCTAGCCTGTGAATTAACAGAACATGCTGGAGGGAGAGAGAGCTCTCCCATAGACTGCTGCTCCTCTGGAATAAACTTCCAAGTCACATGAAGCAGAGCTTTTCACTGACCCTTTTTAAGTGCAACCTAGACAAATGGATGGGAGACCCCACAAATTCACTCCGAGCGTGGCACCCATGTCCTTCATGGCCAGGGGTAGTTGGTGTTGACCATAGACTCGGTCTGCAAATTACATCCACAATCTAATAAGGACAATTGGGGCAACATGGGATTAACATGGCTAGGCTTGCAAGGGCACTAGGGCCACTAGCCTAGTAATCTCTTATGAACATATGAACCTATTTTTGTTCATGGAAGAAAAAAAGTTGCATCCAAGGCTTAATGTTCAAAGCTGGCAAAATAGTATTTATTTCCCAGTGAATTGAGAAAACAATTGCTTGCAAGGGTACAGAAATCCTGTATGGTAATAGTGCTGCATTCCTATCCCCACAAAAACAATAATCACCATCTGGGCACTCTTCTGGTGTTAGATTGGGATGAAAGTGATAAAACCAATGACTGCAGTCAGACATTTCAAGATATTGCTGTCATAGATCTATATGACAAGCCGTCTCACCCCTACCTGAAAAGATATCTACCCTCTGTGTATACCTCTGTCAGAGTAGATCAAAGTGAAAGAAACAATGGGCACAGTAGCATATTTCAGCTTGTCAGACATATACACGCAGCATGTCTCCCTACCCCTACTCCCTAACAGATAATCACCAGTATACTTCTATGATATGATTGCGATGAAAGTGAAAAAATAATCACAGAAACGTATTCCAACTTGTTGCTGCTAGACAGTGCACTACCCCTAAATAAGCTATGGTGGTCTCTTTGGAAACCTCAGAGGTTTGATTGTGAAGAGAGGAAAATAAATAATTATCATACTGTCCCCAGCCTAGACACAAGCTGTGATGATCCTCTATGCATACCTTTGAGGCATGGGTGTGAGGAAAATTAAACAAATAGCCACACTGTTGTCAGCTTCCTCATGAGCTGTAGTAACATTCTATGCTTTTTTGAGCATCACCAGTTTTAATAAAGATGGGTCCATGTCAGAGTTACATGATGGGCTTGCCTAGTAATCTTGTGTCAAAATCCCCCTTAACAGTCAGGGTAGTAGGGACCTTAAGGCCTCCAGATGCTTTTGAGGTCTAGATATTCTGTGATGCATTTTATTATTTATTTTTGAAAAAGATAAGCACTTTATTTAATCTACTGCTACCCAGAGGAATTATGCAAAAATACCCCGCAATTTTGTGTGTTCCACAGATAAAATAGATGATAGTCTGTCACAGATGTGCATACCCAAGACAAGTCAATTCTGTTAAAAGATGTGCTGATAATATTTGTTCAAACAAATGAGTAATGAGCTGTGCGCAGGATTATAATTTTTAAACTGGATGGCTGATTCATGCACATTAGGGATCATATTGTAGTGTAGCACTTACTCCATACATTAACAAGCACATTCCCTGTGACACATACACTTTTATATATTCATCTATCCAATACTGCCAAGTCATATCTAGCTCTTATAGCAATCCTATGAACAGCCAAACACTCCACAGAATTCTTGAGGGAAGTAGGGAAAGAAAATGGATTGCTAGGACTTTCTTCCATATGACATACTTATTACACACACACACACACACACACACACACACACACACACACACACACACACACATACACCTGCTGGCAATTATAGCGAATGTCTTTGTGATACAAGACGTAATCTGAGTACCCAATTAAAGCCCATATGAACACAAATAGAACATGTAGACTCTGCAGGAAAAGGTATCACAGCTGAGAATCAAACCAGAGAACCTATTACTGTGAAGCAGCAGTACTACACACTGCACACTGTCCCAACCTAAAAATTTGCCTACAGGCTAATTGTAGTACTGGTAATTTTCCCATGGCAGATCTTTGGGATGTTAGAGACAACTCGAACACCTGCATTAGTCCAACAAAGAGACAGAGAAGGTATGTAGATTGCATGCAGAATTAAATGCTGCCAAGAACCAGAGAACAATACACTGTGAGGTTGCTGCACCATGTAAATGCGATGGTGCCAATGATCATCTATTTTCTCATGCAATATGCCCAGGTCACCAAAGAGGACCAGTTATTGTTTATACCCCTGAGGTTTGACTTTGATGGACAGTGAAAAACATTATGGATAACTAGTTACACTGAGATACACATGAATAAACAACAGCAGATTTGAGTCACTTTTATCCACAGACTGTCCCTACATACAGCAAGTATAGCCAATTTGTTGACTGTGTGCACCTCTGTGATATATTTCTTATTTGGTTCAAATAAATGCACAGTAACTACAGTAAGATATTCCAGCTTACTTCACACAACTGCATCCTTGTTCTTCAAATTAAGATTGACTAAAACTGAACAAATGACAGAATCCTCCATCACATTCATCCACAGACAACTCTCATGCACAGCTACTATAACCACCTTTTTGAATCAAGAAAATACAAATACAATATACTCTATGACACTGTTTGTGCCATTCCAAGTCAGTGACTGTTTAACTGTGTTGAAACATCAACAGTTAAGTGTTTCATACAAACAGCAGTCAAAGTAGAGTATTCCAACACTTTGTTTCACCCAAATACAGATTAGCCCTGCAAAGCCAGAATATAGCTGTTTAAAACATTGACTCAAACAAAAGCAGAGTCAAGTCACTTTTCTTCTCCAGGCAGCACCTGCACTAGCATTTGTAGCCAATTTGTTGTCTGTGTACACCTCAAATACCTCATTGTAACAAAATTGCTACAGTAATTTATTTCATCTCGACTTCACCCAATCATACAGCATTCAGCCATAGTAATATATTTAAATTTGTTTTAAACAAGTTCATATTATTCTAAATCAAAATGATGATTGCTTATCTTAGGCAAATAGTAACCAAGACGATCATTTTACACTAGAGAAAGCCCACACATGCAGCAATAATAATCACTGCACTGACTGCGTTCACTTCAGATGTCTGATTGTAATAAAAATAAAAAAGTGGCCAAAGTAATGTATTTCATCTGTTTTCCACAATCACACAGTACTCAGTTTCAGTATAAAGCACTACAGTTTACTTCATGTAAACATGTTAATTGAAACCCCCAATGTCTATAATATATTGTTGTCTGCCAGTACAATAAAAAAGATGTGCTGCAGTCAATCCATTCAGAGTACACTCTACCCCGGCCCCATCATTCTGTTCCAGATCCTTAGACTATCAAAAGCTTCAGGCACACTGCTCTATCTATTTTCATGGCAACCAGTATATTCACTCTATTGATTAACATTTATAGGCTTTCTACTTAAGACAGTGCACCACAGCCACAGCTGCTTTTCACACACACATATATATATATATATATATATATATATATATATATATATATATATATATGTATAGATGGTATACACACGTGTGTGTGTGTGTGTGTGTGTGTGTGTGTGTGTGTGTGTGTGTGTGTGTGTGTGTATATATGTATATATATATATATATATATATATATATATATATATATATATATATATATACAGAGATATATATATTGCTTGTGAAAGAAAAATAAATAATAGGGCCAAATAGAACTCCAGGTAACTGCCTAGTTCATCTATTAGAAAATCCAGCCATGATGTAATTAGTCTAATTCCTAGTGACGGCTGGAAGTGTTGTCCATCTGTTTATATTTGTAAGTCACATGCCCATGAGATAATCTTCAAGCATGCATCTCAAATACTCCCTGTTTGTTTTTGTGAATCATGGCAGTGGCCCACCTATGATCAATTTAATGACGGCCACTCATCTTCATTAGTGAGCTTACTTTCATCTTGCTCCCTGCTCAAGTAAAGCATAAGTGGTCAATTTGAAATATGAATGGCCAAGGATTTCAGCTAAAAGAGGTAGGCTTTCTGCCATTATACAAAGCCACAGAAAGTTCCACCCTTTATGACAGGGTTTTCATTCCTATAAACATTATTTTTAATTTGGCAAGCTTTGAAATAAGTAGTCTTCACATTTTAGACATTCCAGTGAGTTTTTTACACAATGGAATGTCCTAAATAGATGTGATATATACTAGTCTACTGTTGAAATTTCATATGAGAGTTGCTAATCAAAACAATTTTTATTTATTTATTTATTTTACATTTGTTGACCAGGAAAGTCCGACTGGGTATATACCCATTTTCAGCAGAGGCCCGGGGAGAAAAGTTCCATATATTCAGACATATGAGATTTATATAATATAAGAGTACAATCTAGCTTATCAGATGAAAAAAGAAACAGTATAGTTATAATAAAGACACAGTTCAACAGGAGAAATTACCTATATGTCAGAGTATAATATCACAAGGAAGGCTCCATATATTCAGACAAGCAAAATTTATAATTTTCAAAAAGCTGTTACCAAGTATTTTATCCTATACCCTTCAGATCCCCTGGAACCATGTTAAGTATACCACTCTTTGACAACCCCTCCCCCACTTTTTCTTCAAAGGTCAATAACTTCTAATAGTCCATAATACTTATCAAATTGCCTAATAATAGAGCATCTTTATCAGGAATTATTTAAAGTACACTCTCAATAATTTACAATATTACATGGCAGAACCACTTACCCAGACTTTCATTATATCTATCACACATGAAGTTTTTCCAAGGATCTGGAAATTAGCACATGGAGGTCTATAATTTATATGTAGGGACTACGTCTCACCTTTAAATTACTTTTTCATTTTCTTGCCTTACCACTATCAACAGTCCTTGGATCCATACTTTTTAGCAGCTGAGAGAATATCTTAGATTTATTATCCTATGTCACCAACATTGTTTTCTAAAAGTTGGCACTAGAACATGCATGGAAATTCTGTCTGAGGAACTTAGAAATGACTTTGTCTAAACCATTTATTAAAACTACAATAAGTATGCTGAAAGCACCCCTTTCTTTCATTTACCTGTCATTTCAGTGGTTTCTGGGTATTGCTCTTTTCAATTTCTAATCACTTCCATATCATGGTAGCATCCCAGAATTCTCACAAAACTATATTCAGACAGTCTCGATGTAAACACATCAGAGTGTCATTGTCAATCTAATTAAATCTCACATGCACAGCCCTGCAACAGTTATAGTTCCTTGCTATAGAATGGCAATGCTCTTTTGTATTCTAGGTGCCTATAGATCAGCTAGGGGCCTGAATGCTGCAGAAACTGGTAAGGAATGATGAACGTTAATGGCTCTCCTATCATAATGAGATGAAGGCAATCCACTGTGCTACAGTAAAGATTTAAACTGCATGAAGTAGATGGAGCAGAGCTTTGCACTCATAGTCTCAAGCTGTTTTCTTGCAATAGCCTTCAATGAGTGTGTATACAAATGGACAAACAGACAAAGGAAAAGCATAACATGTCATAGCAAATCCATTGAGCTCACACATTAGCCTCTATAAGTGAGATTATGGCCAACTAGAAGATCCTGTGAGGCTGCTCCTCATATAGCTTTGTAGGAAAGATGAATGAATGGGCATGCTTATTTATGGAAGGGACAGCTTGTGGGGTGGAAGAAAGCAATAGAATAGATTAAACCTGCAGGATGACCTTGTACATCATTGTAAAAAGTCTGTGCACTCGTAACCTTAAATTCAGTCTAGGAACAATGGCGTTATTTCAGTTTGGCTAGATCAGAATAAGTTCTTCATAACTTACAGTCAAGATAGTCCTAAACAGCTCCATATTTCATGGATCTTGGTATTATACTGTGTATTTCATCTATCAGTTGTTATTTATGTGTAAACAAGCTTTATTTCAGGCTAAATAGATTAATAAAAACAATAAACTCTCTACATATTCATGGAGCAACAATAACACATTGATAAATGAGTTTGAGTTTTAATATGTTAAATGGAAATGTAATTATGTTTACTGTCCATTCTACTGTCCTCATTTCCTCAAAATCACATGCTTTCCAAGCAGAATGTTTAGCTTCATATCCACTTAAGACTATAACAGTTCTATGGCACTCTGTGTCACATAAACTTTCTCTTATTCAATTTTCTAGCAGATCTTTTACTTAACGTGCTAAACTGAAAACTTTTTAACATGTGACACTGCTTCCCCACATACAAGACCAAGTCCTTTCTATTTATCTGACAAACTTAAACTATTTGACTCCAAACTGCTCAAACTTAAAAAGTTGCAGTTGGAGTCTGCATACTTTAAACAATGCATTGCGGAAGAACTGGTACCGAAAGGACTACGTAACAACTTTATGCCGTCAGGTCTTATTGCTGACCCTGGTTTTCTAACTGACTTAGAAACCTTGTTCCAGAAGCAAGGTAGTGAATTACTTGACTTAATTGTGAAATATTATGCAGTACATATTGACATTTTACTGAATGATATAAATGACCTGGATAAAGATGTTAAAGCTCACCTTGACTTTAGTAGATACAGGTTCGACTATGGGAGAATTTTATCAAGTATAGACACACTTTTAATTAAATTAAAAGGTAACAAAAGCAGGAAACTTGTTCGAGATAGGGAGGCATATTTGAAAAAGACTGCATACCCTAATCTTAAAGGCAATGGTATTAAACACACAGGCACAAGCAGAGGGAACTCAATTGTATTAACAGAAGAGAATGATACTAGACTTGAAGACATCATAGAGGAGGATGTTTTTGAAAGCAATGCTAGTGACAACAATGAGGAACCTAGGAGGAGTAATAGAATTAAGGCGATAGCCAGGCATAAAGGAGGACCTGGAAATTCCCATGGGGCCTCTAGTAACAATAATAAATCCAACAAGCAGAACTCAGGTTATAACAACGGTAATTTTTTAGGCCAGCGCGACAGGAGGCCATATGCGAACAGGAGAAAGAATTAGTGGCAGACCTGGGTGATGAAAGGACAGAGAGGGGTGCTCCTGTATGTGATGGCTTAGACAAAACAGCCCCCCTGGACCAACCATTGGAAAGTAGCTACCCTACTATCCTTACTAACAAAAATGGTGACTTCAGGATTTATAATTTTTCCGACATCACTGTAGATGACCAGCTGATTGAACTATTGGCCTTTGGAAATTCTTTCGTTCCAAGTAGGAACGGCAATATTGCCAAAGAAATTATTGAGCTTAAATGCTTTGTAAGGAAGATGAACCTCCAACTCTTGTTTGAACAACCGACAAATGGTGATGGACCAACAGGGGAAGATCCTATGGTTAACAAATTAAAATTAACTAGCGTGTTCAATCCCCCTCTGCATTCCACTTTACAGCTTTTTGAAAATAACTGTGAAATGGATTTCAGATTTTTAGCCCATAACATTAAACATGGACCCTGGACTAAACAATATAACGTGACTAAAGAACAAATGGTACTTCTAGACGAAGTCAGACGTTTACCTATACGGGTATTAAAACCCGATAAGGGTGGGGGGCTGGTCATCTTCCACAATACAACATACAATGAAAAGATGTCACTTTTACTAGAAGGTGAGGCTTATACAGTATCCTCAAAGAATGAAGTCAATGGCAGCATTCAAAGAATTAGAGGTTACTTTAGGGACCTATTTTTGATGGGCAAAATCGATATGAATTTGTACAACTATATCGATATAAATTGCTCTAAGACACCCGTAATGTTCGGCATTCCCAAAATCCATAAGAACATCAGTGACCCTCCTATGAGGGCACTGATTGATGGGAGGTCGTCCATAACTTACCCATGCTCAAAATTTATCACCCAGATACTGGACAAGTACATTAAAGGGATCCCTAGTATATGTAGGGACTCATGGACGTTCCTTGAGAACATTAATCGGGTACCATATCATGATAATAACAACTTGCTGACCATTGACGTCATAGATCTGTATACCTCCATCCCACACGCCGAGGCGGTGGAGTGGATTGGTATTATGTTGAATAGTTTAGGTGCTTCTAAGCTTGAGGTTGATCTTGTTACGGAACTATTGGAGATTGTACTGACCAGCAACTACTTTATATTCAACGGAGACTTTTTCTTGCAGAAACGTGGGGTGGCTATGGGTTCCCCATGTGGTGCAGGGGTAGCAAATTATGTGATGGGCTACTGGGAGGCTAATATATTGAACAAGATTCTTGGCAACAGCGGGCTTGTCACATTCTATACCCGGTTCCTGGACGACATGTTTTTGTTGTTCAGGGGATCAGAAGCTCAAGCAATAGAATTTGTGGAATCCATCAATTCTTCAACTGACTTTTTGAAATTTACATTCAAGTTCTCACTTGTTGAGATAGACTATCTTGATGTCAAACTAGTGAAAGATACAACAAACAACGTTTTGACATCAACAGTGTTCAGGAAGTCCACGTACTGCAACTCTTTCCTGCACTTCACCAGCTTTCACCCATACAAACAAAAAAGGTCCATTGTGAAGGGCCAGCTGGTGAGGGCAGGAAGAATGTGCAGTACCTTGGTGGATTTCACCAAGGAGTGCACTTTGTTGAAGGAGATGTTCTCAAACAGGGGATACCCTGATGTTCTACTGGGCGAACTCATTGAGGAAGTCACATCTAAAAGGATAAAGGGCTTTTATAAACCCTTACTCTTCCAACACAATTTAGTACTGAACGATGTCGATGAGAGTATTGGCCAAGGTATGACATCTGAGGGGGAAGAGATGAACATTATAAGTACATCTCCAAGACCCGAATGTAACTTCTCGCTGAGTTTCGTTACGACCTACAGCATGAATACCCAGGGTATCTTAGATATCATTAGGAAAAACTGGTATCTTATCTCTTCAAATGGCTTACTGGTAGAAAAACTGGGGGCAGAACCTAGATTTATATTTAGGAGGTCCAATAACCTTAAAGAACTTATGCAAAGGAACGAACATGAAGGTTCCTTTTTTAAAAGGAGAGGAATGACTAGATGTGGGTTTTGCAAGTTTTGTAACAACATCTGTGTAGGTGAGACGTTCCAAGTAAGGGACGCTAAGTACACCATTAAGTTACCCCTAAATTGTGAGAGCAGATCTATCATCTATATTGCTTTGTGCAATTGTTGCCGGGGGGTTTTATATTGGAAAAACTGACAGAAGGTTGCGGGACAGAATGTACGAGCACCTTTATGCGATAAGAAACAACAGGGAGGACAATGCCTTAGCTAAGCACATTGTCTCAAACCCGGGCCATAGCTTTAACTTTATGGCAATAGATCATGTACCTGTAAAACCTAGGGGTGGACCGTTCTCTTTGATCTTGGAGAACAAAGAACTGGAGTGGCAGTTGCGCTTGGACGCATTCAACCATCCCGGCCTTAATAGTAATTGTAATATTGCACCTGTTCTAAAGTTGAAAAGTTATTTTCGATAACTTTTAGACTATGCCCAGTGACAAAAGGAGCCTTCACAGTTACGGTTCTTAATTATTGCACTAGTGGCTTTTGTTTAATACAGTTCTTTACATATTAGTGTAACAACATAAAATCAACATTTTTATCCAACACTTGCAGTTTTTAACATATACTTATGTGCATACTTTTTTCTTCTTTTTTCACTGCTTTTACTTGCTTTACACCTTTAGTTGGTTATGTATTGGTGTAAATGTACAATAGGATTCCAGTCGCTTTTTCGCCAATTAATTTGGCTATGTTCAGCCTAGTGGATCACTATAGAAGAACTTCTTCTTTATGCATTGTTTTTAAACATGTTTTTAAACATATACTGGTCGAACCTGTGTGTGTATATAGCATTTTGATATATAAAGAATGTTTTGTTTACTGTTTTCCACATAGTGCACGTATGTGGAACATATTTTTAATGTTTTTATTTTAATGTATGTTGCGGCACCTCAGGATGTGTCAATGATGTCACTTCCTGTATTAGTCCAACATAAAATTGCATTCTTCACTTGACTGTTTGTACGTTTTTTGTATTCTCTGATGAAGCCACGGAGGTCCGAGGCGAAAACGCTCTCTTTGTGGAGTTAAATAAAGCGTTTAGACTTTTATAGCTGGTGTGCTTCGTTCTTGCCGAGCAAGGTTCCTCGTTGTTGCTTACACAGTTGGTTTACCTTATTGTTGGTTGGAAATGTAATTATGTTTACTGTCCATTCTACTGTCCTCATTTCCTCAAAATCACATGCTTTCCAAGCAGAATGTTTAGCTTCATATCCACTTAAGACTATAACAGTTCTATGGCACTCTGTGTCACATAAACTTTCTCTTATTCAATTTTCTAGCAGATCTTTTACTTAACGTGCTAAACTGAAAACTTTTTAACATGTGACACTGCTTCCCCACATACAAGACCAAGTCCTTTCTATCAGTGGCACTTGGTCACTTAACTCCATCGCATCTTAATAAATACCTCATGCTTTTAATGCCTCTGATTTCCACGTTTGTTAGCAAATGTTTATATTTCCACTTCCAGTAACAGTAGATTGGAAACAGCATTACCAGGAGTATGCAATGAATAAATGTGATATCCAGTCACATGGTGCTTTGTAACTCAGGCCCATATTTCTTGCAGAGTAAATTGCATGCAGACCAGATTCGTACTTGATAGTTCAGCCTGTACACAACCCAAACCAAGCAAATGCATGTACTCTATTTCAGCTATTCCTTAAAATATGAATACCGATTGCCTTACCTTCCCATACAGAAATCCTAATTTAGGTGCAGTTACTTGTTTGGATTTGTTTAATAGAAAATGCTGTTTCTGTCATATTGTCTACAAATGGGCAACAAAACTAGCCTGATTATTAAATCAGCTTATTTTTACTTAAGAAAGTAAATCAATTTGAGGTTCTGTTTAACTAGTGTAAGCTTTATCTGTTATTTCACTGTAGCTATCCATTGCCTGCTGTGCGAATGCACAGTGCCATTGCTGAATGCTGGACAATGCCATTGTGAAAACATTGCCCATTTTATTTTTATCATCTTTTTTTGAGTCAGTTGATCCTATTAAGTCTATGGCCTGTTTTCTAGGAAGACCCCATATTTATTCATACTGGAGTACATTTGGCTAGTCCACAAGGTAAATTCCTCTACACTTTTCATTAATTACCGTGGTGATTATCTTCTACCTAAACTGCCATGACTCAGGAAGAAGACACTTAGGATTTAATTGTCTCATTCAGAGCAGAAACCAACTCAGCCGCATAACATCACTCCCATACTGCACTGCAGCGTCAGTAGTTAAGCATGAATTGCAGGCTCTATAACAGAGATATGACTCAAGGTGTATAGCCTGCTAAGTTGCTAAGAATGACAATTTATTTTATGTTCTTTGTGTTTCAGAATTAAGGCCTAAACTGTGGCCAGACACAGACCACAACAATCAGCACACCTGTGCAGGTAACACACAAATAAATAGTATTAATTAATTTAGTGGCTTGCGTCTGCAGGCTAAGCATTGGTCAGTGTCAGTAAGGAGACTGTGGGTAAAGAAATGCAGTACATCTCACTTTTATTATAAAGCAGTCAAGGTATGAATGGGAAGAGACACTGCAGTCGGTAGATTAAGTGTGTTGTTGTTTCAGAAAGTTGACTTGTTCTATGAAGGGCAATTGTTTAACTCTAGTTTAGTGACAATAGCCAGTGTTACTTGTGGGAACACTGAAACTAGAAAGATTTGGCATTCTAGTGTTTTCATAAATTATTCTGGACATGGATTTGGGAGTAAAATGGAAAACTGCAGTGTATGTTTGAAGACACAGAGCTTTAAAATAAGAAAAAATACATGGGATTCATAATCATAAGTTTTCTTTAATTCAGAGACAGACAGTGGCAGACTGTATACCCCACTGTCACTAATGTGAATACTGATACTGGGTGCAGTTCTCCACAACAGCCTCATTAAATGGGTCTCAAATTATGAGAAAGTGTTGGTGGACAAGTAGAGGTTTTTCATTTTTTTGTAGATATGTGTGTGTGTGTGTGTGTGTGTGTGTGTGTGTGTGTGTGTGTGTGTGTGTGTGTGTGTGTGTGTGTGTGTGTGTGTGTGAGAATATTGATGTTTTGGAATGTCACACTGCATATGGTCAAGACCATCTGACTGACATTCTGAAATGTCAAAACTGTTTATACTGAGGGTGTGGTACTTTAGGAATCATGAAAATTGCCCTTTTCCACACTGTAGTGCAATTTGGAGCTGGTTCATATAATTAGCAGGAGGTGTTGGGGATGCCCCTCTGTAAAAACACAGATTTTTGTATTTTTGTTGTTCTTGATGTTCTCTAACATCGATCATATGGTCTCGACCATATGTGGCTTGATGTTAAGAACATCGATGAAACAACATGGACCCATATATATCACGTTTTCTATCAGATGGTTGATATAACCTGTACTGAAACTGGTAATGCTGACACAACATTGAAATAAACAATTCCAGAAGGACAGCATTGCAAAATCCCAGACTTGCCTTCTCCTTCATGACCCATGTTAGTGCTTCTTCCTGCATCTAGAGCAGTATGGAATTTCAGGATTTGGTATGTTATGGTGTTTCAGGTTATCAGCATTGCAAGGCTTGATCTTCTACCATTTTGGTACAGATGACGTCAAGCATCTGATAGACAGCACACACAGACATATATATATATATATATATATATATATATATATATATGTGTGTGTGTGTGTGTGTGTGTGTGTGTGTGTGTGTGTGTGTGTGTGTGTGTGTGTGTGCGCGTGTGCATGTGTGTGTGTGTGTGTGTGTGTGCGTATCTATATATATATATATATATATATATATATATTTATATATATATATATATATATATATATATATATACAAAAATTGAGAAACAGCCATATTAACATATACTAACAATGAATATAGACTAGTATCAGGATATACAGTTTAAAATACAGTTGCCAAATATAGTATGAAGTCTCAAAAGGGACTTTATAAAAAATATGTAAAGACTAATTAATACGTATCTAATCTAAGTTAAATGTATACAATGTATATTCAACTTATACCTGTAATTCATAGTACAATTGTTAGAGATCTTAGAACCTTCATAAACAATCCTTTCCTTCAGCCACTACATTTTATTCATGGTTAGGAAATCCTTCTGTCTGCTGTTTATTTTATTGCTTATTTATTTTATTGTCAGACGTTCCAAAAATAAAATAAATAAGCAATAAAATAAATTCATTCCTTGAATGAAAATAAGGAATGTGTAATACATCTAGTGCAGCTATCCTTCTTAGAATACAGCCAGGTAGCTGTCTTTAGGGATCACTGCAATTTAAAACATTTCTTTTCATAGTGTACAGCTGCAGCAGCTGTGCTTTTTAGCTGTATCGCTGTACAGCAATGTGCTGCTGCAGCTTTCCAGTTTCAGCGATGTGGCTCACGGGGAAATGTCTCACGAGCTACACACCAGAACCCCATGGCTACAATGCTTTGCTTTCAAGCAACTGAAGCTGTGGAGCCAAATAAAGAGGTATGCAGCACTGCAGCTAATGTGGTTAGAACTGTGGTCTCAGGTGTGTTTTGTAACAGAATATGTTGCAGAAATAGCCTTCAGAAGACAAGCCACTGTGATTTTAGTTCATGTCTTTATTGCCTCAATGTGACTTTTCATATAGCACTCAGTTTTCATTTTGGGTGTTGTGGTCAATTTCTGCTCAATACAGTGAGTAAAACTGTGTGTGACCAAGAATAAGTCTTTTTTATCAGTACAACAGAAGTAACAATTCTCTGCCTTAACCAGAAAACAGTATCAAAACCAAAAACAAACCTTTAGTGTTAAATCAAAAGACAGTACTACAACAGAAGTAGTATTACAGACTAAACCGCCAGGTGTTATTACAGATGGAAACCTAAAATTTGAGCATCATATTCTTCAAGCCATTAAAAACACTTCAAAAACTTGGTGAACTTTATTAAGCTAGTGCATATCTCTCACAATCTGCTAAGAAAACCATAGTTTCAGCCTCTCTTCTCCCATCTCTTCTTTATGCAGCTCCCATTCTTACTGACCTGAACTTTACCCATATAAAGAAACAGGATGCATGCTATAACAAAATAGCTAAATTTGCAATTAAACTTCCATACAGAATACAATTCTGTATGGTGCACCATCTTGAGCTTCCACAATATCTCTCAGCTCATTATTGCACACAACCTAATTCATAAATCCAGTAATGGTCCTCCTTTAAACAACATTCTCCAGCACTACTCACCTACAAGGAAACTAAACACAGGAATTAAATATCTCCTAATTTCTAGTAAATCTAAAACCATTGATGGTGACTTAATTTGCTCAAATTCATAGGATCATAGGAGGCTACTAGGCTATTGACCATGAGGTCATTTAAAGCCTAGCCATTTCATCCCAATGTAATACCATAGACAGTTTAGTCAATACCCAGGATTATATTTTTTAACGACTGTCCATGTCAGGGAGGGTTGTGGGTGCCCCATCCACTCATCCAAGTTTCTTTCAAACAGTGTCATAGAGGTGCTCTGCTTCACAGGAATTGACAACCTTTTCCAAAGATGTAACAGTCACTGGGAGAAAAATCTGTCCCTCTTGCATGTCTTATTCAAGTCACAGGCCATATTTAGGTTGTTGGAATGGGTAGCTCTAGTCTTGTTTGATTTACGGATGTGCATCAAATTTATTAGGTTTGTGTCAGAGATTGCTCTGTAAGCCAGGCAAAAGTCTCCCTTAAGAAGTCTATATGATACTGAGTATAGTGACAGGATTTTAGTCAGTCTGTGTAAGGCATGTGCTGGGGTCCCTTGAGCTTTTTGGTTAGAAACCTCTGAGGGCTCTAAACTGTGGAACAGCACATTACTCAATTACACACATTCAAAGATCAAAAAAACATATGTGTATTAATTGTCACAGTGATGATTTATATCCTACTGCCACATTATGAAAATATTTATGAAATGGTATTAAAAAGCACCATGCACTTTATGAAGCAGATGAATGAAATAACAACAGCAAAAGCTTCCATCTGTCTTCACACATTAAAGGTACAATCTTGTACTTACATGCATTTATGGTTATGGTATTAGGTTCATAACCATTTTAAAACTGTTTCTTTCTGGTTTTTAAACTATGTAGTTAACATAGGTATTTGTATATTGAGAATGATTCTTAAATGCAAACATTTTTTAAATCAACACGTGACCAATTAATGTAAGTATTTAAGCAACTGCTGATGATTTTATTGTGTGTATGACTTGATAAAGCCTGGAAGATATCCGGGCGAAAGCGCTTGTCTCTACAACTGGATTTATTTCGTTGGTTATTTTATTCTTAATAAAACGTTTTGACTTCAGCCTGTTGGATTATTGCCTCTGTCAGCGGACTTGGTACCTGATTTTTTGGTCTGAGTTTCTCATCGTTTACTTTTTTCTGCTGTTGTGGAACAGCATACTAATTTGACTATGACAGTTAGAAAAGCTGAAATGCTTTAAAGCCAGATTCAAACAATACCTGCCCAACTGTTGGTTATGCACCTGCTCTGCACCTGAATAATCATACTACCTAATCACTGTTAATGTATGTTCTTATAACCATTCTTTTTCTACTTATATATAGCCAACACATACATTTCAGCTCCTATTTTTGTATATATCATATCTATGTCATTTGTCTTTCTTTTGTTTAAGCTTATGTATGTTTTTAGAAACTTTTT
Source organism: Protopterus annectens (assembly GCF_019279795.1). Classification (NCBI taxonomy): domain Eukaryota; kingdom Metazoa; phylum Chordata; order Ceratodontiformes; family Protopteridae; genus Protopterus; species Protopterus annectens. The sequence goes on along the minus strand of NC_056737.1, from coordinate 777,973,825 downwards.
GTATTTCTCATAACCACTTCAGGTAATTTAAAAAGTGTAATTATATGCTATGTTTTTAGTGTTTTAAATTGTAATATATGCAGGTAGAGCTCTCCTCCCCAGGCCATGCGATGCCATGGCTTTCCGTTAGCTAAAGTCATGGTGTCAGATTCAGAAGTGTGCTCTGCTGCTGAAGGTCTGAAGTTGAAATTGCAGTCTTAAGTGTGTTTTGTAGCTAAATACCATTACCTAAAACATTTATAATCAAATCCTGAAATGGGACACAGGTATAACATTTTAAAGATTAGCCCCAGTGGCTATTGTTCATGTGCCTTTAACGTCATAGTCTGAAATGCTGCATTTCTGTTTATGTTTTGGGTGGTATGGTACAAATATATGAAATATATATTTTACCTTGTGAATTGTAGACAGATGGTCTAATAAGTCATCAAAGCAACATACATTTAAATGGATAAATACAGGAATTTCTCTCAAATCTTATAATCACTCTCTAGAAACATACAAACAGCACCTGCTTCTATAACTAAAAACTTTACTTACTATTATTCACTCTTTTTATATTACTATATCTACAAATGTCAATTCTCTTTTACTGAATGTATCTTCAAAAAAGAACAACTCCAGAGTATGGTTTTAGAACTGGGGTTTAGGTTGCTGTTTTAAGCATATTTTATTGTATGTTCCAACATATTGAAAATTCTAATTTCATCAGGAAGAAACAGTTGTAGTCTATGAGGATAAAGGGTATGAGGATATGAGTTTGTCTTATTGTTTTGAGGGTATTTACCAGTGGCTAACTTGTTTTCTATTCTCCACGATTTTAGAGAAAAAAAAGTTACTACCAAATCTGATTTTATTCTTGCCCTACATAATAGGAGCATTGAATCAGGCTGTTTTCAAAGGGGTCTATATCATAACATCGAAGTCTTATAACTTCGAATGTTATAATATCGACCCCAGTAGAGCAAAACACCAGAATACCGAACAGTCAGAATAGCAAATTTTTTCTCAGGGAAAAAATTTGCTGTTCCAACAAACATACACACAACACAAGCACACCAAAATAAATAATCCACACACACACACACACACACACACACACACACACACACACACACACACACACACACACACACACACACTTAACAAAACCCTACACTAAACCATACATACACAACTAGCTGTCCACTTACCTTAACCCAACCCTGACCCTATGGTCCGTCACTATCGCACACTCAACTTACCTGCTCCCTAACCCTAATTCACCTACCCCACCCTAACCCTCATGTCCACACAATCGCACACTTACCTGACCCGCGCCCTAACCCTAACTCACCTAACATGTGCACAATCACACGTGCCCCTTCATTCGCAGACTTACCTTAACCCGGTCCCTAACCTTCACTCCACAGTTGAGGAAATAGCGAAGCTGCAGAAACGACCCACTGAATACTTTCCCTAGGAAAGTATTCAGTGTTCTGCAGCTTCGCTATTTCCAGCATTCTCTCTACTGGGTTCGGTATTATAACATTCGAAGTTGTTAGACTTCGATGTTATAATATAGACCTGTTTTCAAAGTATAGTCTTTATCATGCTTCAATATAAATTTTACTATCATAATTAATGGTGGAATGTTTTTTTTTTTTTTTTTGAAAGCTTCACTAATGATCTGCAGGTTTTTCTATTCCATAAGTTAGTCCCATAGAGTTTCACTTTTGGGAATCATGTAGTTAGAAATTTTTTCATATTACTACCTTCCATTTTTTCAGGTACTCCAGATATCTTCAACACACTTTCTTCTTTTTCTGTTTTTGTGTAATGTATCCACTGACCACGCATTCTGTTTTGAAATTAGTTTTGTTTGAGTTTCTTTTCCTTTCAGTCTAGCATCATTTTCATATTATGAGGTCTCAGTTTCTTTTTTTTTTCTGTCCCTTTTTGTAATGTTACAGATTTCTGAATTTCATTTTTTTTTTTTTAATTTTCTTGTATTGAGTCCACTTCAGTGTGGAAATCATCAATGTTCAAGTTTACATCCTGAAACAAAGAAACTGTGTGCCATATTTGGGAGTATTTGGCACAACTCAAATTCTATACTGAACCAGGAGTACGGGCTTTAGACAATTTTCAGATGTATTGCCAAAAATGGGCAACAGTTTCAACTCTTAAACAAAAAGCTTCCAGTTGTGGTTAAATCCAAGGCACACAAGAAAGAATACTGCCTTATGTAATAGGGATGAAAGTGCTTAACTTTGAATAAAGTATTGTTTTTATGGTCGTAGTGTGTGCCTTGGATTTAACCACAAATGGACGTTTTTTGTTTATGAGTTGTGTTGGCTTCCTGGATCAGTGCTATTGGTTTTACAAATATTTCAAATCTGTGAATATTAAAGTAAATTGAATCCTACTAAATATTTCAGAGTAGAGCTGAACAGCACAGAATGAAATTTTAATTTATGGTTTCAGAATCTTCTACAGCACATCAGTGTGGAGCTTTTATATGGCAGCCATCTTGAAAGCCATTCCCGTATTTTTACTTTACATTGTGAACTATGGTTATTTCACTGACTCCATCATACATCTCAACCTGCTAAGAGGTCAATGTGTAACACAGACCATAGCAATGTGTGACAAACAATCAAAATGTGGAACCTCTATTTTCGCGCTTTGTGAAAAGCATTCCTTGGTCATGGTCATTGCATTTCAACCAAAATATATTATATGTAAATATTTAATAATAAACACACACACACACACACACACACACACACACACACACACACACCAGTAACTTCACTGTTGGTATAATATATGCATTTCTTTATAACTGCTGGGTACAGATAGTCACACACCAAGATACAAAGGCACAGATACACAGGTAATCCCCACGTACCCAGTCACAGAAATGTACCCAGAAACTAATGTCACTTTATTGACACTGTACTCCTCAGATGTTTCATTCAGATTCAGTAAAGGAAGAAATACATACATTGTACCAACAGTGAAGTCACTGCTATCAGACACACACAGTCCAAAGCATTATATCTCCATCACCCCCTCCTCACACATAGATATGCAATGTTCTCCACTATCCTTGACTTTGTTGAATGGCCCTGATATTTTTCTCATGTTGCTGTCTGTTCTTTAAACATTTTTCACATACTGAGGATGGCAGTACCTAAAAAATCATATATATTTTGAGTTTTGGACTAGAAAATGCATGCTAAGGCAAAATGTGTTATTCTATTAATTTTCAAAGTATATAACAATATTTAAAATCTGTCTGAATTTTGGACTTTGTCTCCAGTTATTTTTTTTTTAATTCATCCCCTGTTCTTGAGCCAAGACACTGTCAGCCACTCACATACATACCATACCTCTCAGTTATCCAGATATCAGACTCATATTTTTGGTCATTTCCTCATAAAATCTATTATTTTTTGGAAAACTACTGAAGGTTGAAGTCTTTAAATAACTGCATACATTTGAGTTTCAAACATTATATCCCTCAAAGATGCATGCTAACAGAAATCCTGTTATTCTACCAAGTTTATAAGACCAGTATTTAAAATTGGTTCCTTTTTGAGCCTTTGTCCCCCATTAATTAAGATCTTGTCCATATGTCTTAGGCAAAGAGGTTGAAAATTATCACATACACACACACACACACACACACACACACACACACACACACACACACACACGCACACACACACATCTACGCTCACCCTTGCCATACCTCTCAACTGCTCAAAATATTGCAGAATGTCCAGATTTTTGCCTTATATTTTTGGTCTGTCCCTTATAAAATATGGAGTTTTCTGGCAAGTCACACAGGAATGAACTAATAGGATAATGACAGAAATTTGAGTTGAAGACATCATATCCTTCAGAACATGCATGGTAACACAAAATCTGTTATTCTAAAAAACTTTCTAAATTTATAAGAGCAATATTTAAAAATTGTCCCTATGTTTGTGGCTTTGACCCAGCATTATGTTTGGCTGTTGACTTTGTCCAAATTTCTTACTCTAAAAAGGTGAAAGGTATGATCCTTTTAACTGCTGCTATTGCAGTTATTTACTTTCACCCTGTTTTGCTTCTATCATTCTCTTTAAATGCAAATAGCCCCAACCACATTTAGTGAGAGAAAAGTGACAGAAGTTTATTTTCAATTGTTATTCATGCTTCATGGTTATTCTAATAGGCAGCCTGAAGACATGGACTTTTACTGGGCATTCCAATTGGCTGTTTAAAGTCAAAATCTTTCTCTGATTGGCTCCCTTTCACTCTCTCTTTGACTATTGGCAATACTTACAATTTGGAAACCAATCAGAGAATGGAATGCGGAGCCTTCACTGTTGAAAGTGGAACAACAGAACATTACTTCACTTCAGTATCAAATGAGGATCTTTTTGCACAATGCAGTGCAGTTGAACGCTAAGGACTCCATGTGTCTACAGTATGCTGCTGCACACTTAATGATTCTCAAATCCAGAATCTTTACCTACTTGATTAAAAGGCAGTTCATAAGGATACGGTTCATTGAATCATGCCTCACTCAAAGGCTCAAGTGGTTATTCTCCAGAAGATAACTGATATCAACTTGATTTCAAGAAAAACTATTAGAACATTTCTTATATACATAGCGCACACACATGCATGTGTACACCCAGTTAATACACAAGACCCATACTTTCTCTGATTTCCTAATTTATCTTGTTAAAGCTAAGAAAGCTGCAATCACCTTTAGCTTCTTAAAGCTGACTGTAAGTTTTCAGAATAAACAGCCAATTCATAGTGATGCAGTTTTGGAGAGCAGATTATTCATTTGACATACATGTTAAAACAGGCTGTTTTCAGTTAAATTACCCTTTTTGCATATATTCAACTTGTCAAGGTTGGCCTTAGTCAGCTATGCCTGCATAATCTGCAAACTGTTCAGGCAGCTCTTATTACAACATATATTGTGTTAGTCTTTTTACCAAAAATGACTGGAACTTGCATGTCAGTTGTTATCAGTAAAAAGAGAGAGAAGATTAGCGATGATAATATATTCCATTATTTATTTTTCAGTTGCCTATTTAATAAAGTTCAGGATCACATGGCAACAAAATTGCAGCTCTAGAGGGTGCAAGGCAAAGAGTTATCCCAGAAGAGATGCCAGTCCATGACAGGATGCACAGTCACTCAAACACACCTTTGAACAATTTAAAAGAGCAATACATTTTTGTAGAGCACATCTTTGCATGTAGAAATAAACTAGATCACTGAGCAAAACCTATGAGGACATAGGATGGATGCTCAAACTCCTCACAGAAGGTACTCCAGCCAAAAAGTGATGTGGATAACCACTTGCTACAAGGTAATAATGCTAAGGTTTGCACTACTGTGTGCTAATATTTAGTTTGAGGCAGCTTTTGGTGAAATACATTTTTTAAGAAGACTGCTAAACATTTAAGACAAAGTCTTATCAACTATATCTTCATTCAAGTCAACAGAAACATTTTTATATAGGCAACAAACTGATCATTTGTTCATTCACACTTCACTTCTATAAGAAACTTTAACCATTTGAACCAAAACTCACTTGTATTGCAAGCCTTCTAACAAAATGATACAAAATGCCCTCAAGCTCGGAATGAAGAGAGAAAACAAAAAATAAAACAGATGCTGAACTGTGCAATGAGACAATCCAAAAACAATGACAACTGTGTCAGTACTAGAAAAGTGATTTTAATATAGAAACATCTACAGGATATGCAGGTATTGTATGCGTTTGAATTTTTTTTCAACAGACTGAATCGTCAGTCATATGGGTTTCGATAATCTGTCCATTCTATCATTTGAAATAGATCCCTATTGCTTGTACTTATGCAAAAGATGAATGTTTATTTCAAGGTCATAGCAAGGGTGGAGTAAGCCAAATATCCCATATTCAAATTCTTAGAACATTTGATAAGCCCTGTATAAGAGGTGCCATTTGGTCCATGCAAACATTTTTTTAAGACAACTGTTTTTGTATTTAACTCTGTCTTAATATTACATGAAATGCCATTCAGTTATAACATTTTTAAACAACTCTGATTATTTGTAATATATACCTTTCAAATATTGTTTCTTCATTTTAACAACAAAGCAAACCAATACTGCTTAGTTATGACTAAAAAGAATTCTGCTAAGCTTTATACATATACACACACACACACATATATATATATATATATATATATATATGTATATATATATATATATATATATATATATATATATATATATATATATATACATATATATATATATATATATATATATATATATATATATCTATATATATATATATATATATATATATATATATGTATATATATATATATATATATATATATATAAAGAGAGAGAGAGAGAGATAGATATATGTAGAAATATATGTATGTCTACTGTGGTGGTGGTGCTGCGGTAGCGTTGTCGCCTCACAGTAAGACATTGTCCTGTTCGATTCTCAGCAAGAGCGTCTTCTGTGTGAAGACATGCATGAATGGGCATACCTTTGTTGAAGGTTGTGCATCAGGGCTGGCAACTCGGCACATAAAAATCTATTGCCAATCATTAGCGGACTTGAGTTCTGCTGTGGCGCCCCCTAACCTGGAAAAGCTGAAAGACACAACAACAACATGTGTGTGTGTTTGTGTTGTTGTGCAAAGGTAGGTGTAGTTGTGTTTGTGTGTGCGCTGTAACGGTCTTAGTTTTGTTTTTTTGGTGTTTCAGTTTTCGAGATAATAAAGTGAATTCATGTAGTTACATATATATATATATATATATATATATATATATATATATATATATATGGGATTAAATGTTAGCAGCAAAAATGTCAACCCCTAAAGGTTGACAACAAAAGCACTGACAGTCAACTGCCCATTCATGAAATTCCTCATTGTATGCAAGCAAAAAAAAAAAATAACGTCCGGGATTCAGTAATCCTCCAAGTAAGACTAACCAAGTCTTACTCGGAGACTGCCATTTAAGCCTATGATGTCAGCACGTCATGCATATGCATGAGGGCGCTGACTCAACTGGAAGGCTTACACAGAGTGTGTAAGACTGCAGGGGGCGTGTCGGACTGCCGAGCAGTCCAAATATCCACGCCTCTGCAACCATATAAAGTGAAAATGAGAAATGCAAGGAGCGAGTCCGCTGAAATGCACACATAGTAAACAGTACACATCCCCACATACTAAACCCCTTTGTAAATGTAAAATGTAAACTAATTTTTTTTTTATAATTCCCGATATAGCTGCCCATATTTGCGCGTATGTGCGCAGTTGTGCCCATTGCTTAGCTGCAGTTAGCAATGTCGACAATGAAGAGCATAATAAGAAATGTTTATGCAAATCAAGCCAAATAGAGCGTTCACACAAAGAGAAGACATTCCCGGTTCTAGTCCCACCACTCCCCTGTCTATTTTATGTTTTAAATTAGTATATAAAATAATTCCTGACGTATATGAATGAAAGTTTTGTAAAAAGCATTGATATGGCCTATGTATTAGTGAACAAAATGTATACATATAAAGAAAAGAAGGTGAGCAGCATTGAGGATATTGACATATAATTGCCCATAGCTAAGCAGCGTTTTACCTAGCGCAATAAAATTGCCCATAGCTAAGCAGGGTTTTACCTAGCGCAATAAAATTGCCCATAGCTAAGCAGGGTTTTACCTAGCGCAATACAATTGCCCATAGATAAGCAGGGTTTTACCTAGTGCAATATTATTGCTTATGGCTAAACAGCGCTTTACGTAGTGCAATACCTTTGCGCAGAGCTGCGCGCCACGCTAACCAGCGCACCGTCGGGCAACGTGGAGCAATGTAGTGCAAAGTGGCCTAAACACAGACACACCCCCTAGCCTGTCTGGACAGTAGTAAAATAAAAAGCAATAACAAGGTTTGAACCTGGGACACTGTGCACCATAATCAAAGTACTGAACCACTACGCCATGACAGCTTAGGATAAACATGCACTGTTAACATACATATACTTATAAATGGAAGATTAACCATTGCTAAGCAGGTCTGCAGTCAGCCGAGAATTTTCAAAAATGGCCAATCACAAAAAAGTGTGGGAAATGCGGCATATTTAAGCTCCATAGGCGGGAATACTCACCATAACTGATTGTAGCTCCCATCTGCAGTCAGAATGGCTGGTGCTGGAGAGGGTACTCGCTTTCGAGCACAACGCTGGGGCATCGAGGAGTCAAAATACATGGTTTGGCTCCTTGTCCACCGTCATGAGTCAAGACTCCTGCAGGGCCAGTTCCAAGGAACGGAGTACAAAGCAGAGGCTTGGAACCGGTTAGCTCATGATCTCACCAGTGCCACAGGCGTCCCACGGACTGGTGAGCAGGTCCATCACCACCATGCAAGACCTGAAGAGATGGAAGCAGGACCTACTCAACCAATGGATACAGGAGGCCCATGACATGCAAGGTGCCCCACTACTGAGTAGGTAGCCATGGAATGAAGTATGTAAGACATGCTAATTTAGTCTATATAATGGATAGGTATGTCTCAATATCCCTTCATTTACTTCACAGCTGCAGGTGTCTGTGCTGAGAATCAGCAAGCCAATGCAGATAGGCTGCTAAGGCTGCACCACCAGGCAGGTTAGTAATTATTCTGCATGTATTGTTATATAAAATAGGTGAGAGAGCCTGAAAAAAAGTGTTGTAGCCCAATAATAAAGCCATAAAATGCCCTGAATAATTTCTCTGCATGTACTGTTATATAAAATAAGTGAGCGAGCCTGAAAAAGAGTGTTGTAACCTATTAATAAAGGTATAATACATCTTGAATAAGTCTTCTGTATGCACTGTAATATCAAATAAATGAGAGAGCCTGTAGAAAAGTGTGTAATGTAATTAATGAAGGTATAATACTTGGAGTGTGTCTGTGTCACTTACTTAGAGATGTTGTTGTACCCTTGCATTATATAAATAGTACTGTTGTATTAAGTGCTGTCAACCCACAGTTGGGCAGTCCCATATAAAGTGGATGAAGGACGTTCCAGTAGCTGTGAAGCATGTATACAGTCCTCAACAGTTGGTTAATGGCTGGCATGCATAAGTAAATCTGGCACATGAGTAGCTTGTTAATGTGTTCCCCAGAAATGTGAGTGTGCTACATGAAATGTATGTTTCTGTAGAAATATAACTGAAAATGTCACGTGAACACATCCAGATATATATATATATATATATATATATATATATATATATATATATATATATATATGAATCGAAACCAACTAGTCCCAAGAAATTGTATAACAAGAAGCCAAAATAGCCCAGCGGAGCGTAAGCGTAAAATGCGATATAACTGTTTCAGCAGTAAGTGTAAGCAAAACCTTTAGTTAGTTGCAGAATTCCAAGTAAATCCAACCATTCGGTTCTGACGAAAGACTTTATTCTTGTGAGCGCTTTCACGGCAACAATGATAGCCGCTTCTTCAGACAAACAAACAAAGAGGCGATGGTAGGGCGCCAAATTTAAACAAGTTGTCAATGTCGCATTTCAAAAACGTCATTATACTCATTAAAAACAACTAATATAACATTTATATGCTACATATTAACATTGAAATATATTAAATGTCTTAGATATATTGAGATACTTTAAATACTTTCACAATGTTTCTGATACAAGTTCAAAAATAAATATATATAGTAAAATGCGTTCTAAATGCATTAGAAATACCACTAATATGCACTAAAATCAAATTACCTATTCTACGTTTGTTGTACAAACTGCTGACTACTGCACAAAACCTAAGAATGCAATCTAACATATTACATGCTCAAGGTACATAAATAATCTAACATATTACATACTTGAACAAATAATTAATTGTCCCTCACTACAACACTTCAAATCGGCAATGTTACATGCTTTAAAGTAAATGCTTACAGGTGAAGTGTATATTATGAAACTTGTACCATACATGTACATATAATTAGAATGCAAAAGTATGTAGAAGGCACCTAAATAAATGAATAAATGATTGTCCCTCATAGCAATACTTCAAATCAGCAATAATATATGCTATATAGTACTTGCTTGCAGAGGAGATGTGTGTGTTGTAAAACCTATCCTATACAACTGCATATGATAGAAAAAAATGCTAATGGACACAAATGATGTGAACATCAATTATGTATTCATCTAGCTTACATAATGAAGTCAAAATGGGACTTCATGTGATAGTACTAAAAGTCCTAATATGTTGCTGAAATGAACACCTAAACAGCAATGAGGGTGATAAATGAACAACCAGTGTGCAAGTGCTATCATGAACAATGAAATATACATTGAATAAAATAAAATTAAAATTAAATATAACATTTCATAAATGACTGTGGTACTTATTACAACAACATATGACAATATTTCATCAGTATAATGACTATTTAAATGTTAGAAACTATAACCTATGTCTCAGAAATTCTACATAAAAATCTAATAATTTTCTTTTCTCTACTGCTGAACAAGTTCATAAATCATACTGCATGATATTATATAGAATATAAAAAATGTAAAAAATATAAAAAATATAAAAAATATCTATTCCATCGGTTGCTTAGATTTTAATGATTATAGTGACGTGTTTGAAATGCGACATTGATAACCTGCTTAAATTTGGCGCCTTACTAGCGCCTCTCTGTTTGTTTGTCTGAAGAAGCGGCTATCATTGTTGCCGTGAAAGCGCTCACAAGAATAAAGTTTTTCGTCAGAACCGAATGGTTGGATTTACTTGGAATTCTGCAACTAACTAAAGGTTTTGTTTACACTTACTGCTGAAACAGTTATATCGCATTTTACGCTTACGCTCCGCTGGGCTATTTTGGCTTCTTATTTTATATATATATATATATATATATATATATATATATATATATATATATATATATATATTTATATAACTAAAATATATAACTACATAGCAGTAACATCTGCATCTTGGACAGTTAGTATGTCAGATATAGGTCAGGTATATAATGAACTAGCCAAACCCATTACACAACCTAATGCACGTTGCCTAGTGTAATAATACATGTAGGGGATATACACCTGCAGTCAATAGGAATGTAGTGTAGACTAAAAGTACTTATAAGATGTTAATGGAGGTATCTTTTTACACCCTACTGTATGTGCATAAACAATGCAATTCCGCACCTCAATGGGTATATCTAATCTCAAAACATTTGCTGGGACATATGTCCTATTGTTCTATAAATATCTGCATTTACTTTGATGCATGTGCCCTGTTCAAACACCACAATCTTGGTGGCCTGTTGCCACCAATCATCCCTGCATGCTGTTGGAATGTCCACTGTCGTTCAATATATGCATGTGTTATGCTTGCTGTTCAACTGTTGGAACCCTGGTGTGTTGGGTTAATGGGAATATTACTGCATGCTGTTACAACTAATTTGGAATGCTGTTGTCTATGTTGTAATTAAACACACCTAAACACAGAACGTATGGGAAGGCTGGTCCCAGCGGACCCACCTGTCCATCCTCAGCTGGCGAGTGCACCTGGCACCAGCAGGTCTGGTGCCCAGCCCAGGCTCCCCACCTCCATTGGTCCTGTGCCACCTTCAGGTGGAAGTGCTGCAGGGGATGGGGCTTGTCCCCCCCGTGCAAGCGTGGGAGGAGAAGGGCCACCTGTCACCCTCTGAAGGGTCTGGGCTGTGGTGCGTAGGGAGATCCAGCATTCAGTCGCTGATCCACTACGCCAGCTCGAGGCGAGAGTGGAGCGACTCACGGGTGAGCCTATCCCTCCTACACAGCCCCCAGCACAGCCACCCTCGGGGCTGTGAAGGTGCAGTGGTGACTGTCCATGGGTGGGGATCTCAGTTCCACTGTTACCATCTGTGGGCTCATGGGCTTGCGATTTCCAAACATCCACCCCTGTCAATTGTGTTCATCCACCCCATGTGTCATATTCCACCACTGTATGCATCTTGTTTGTCTTGTCTGTTTACCTCCCCAACCTACCTCCCCAAATATACCTACTTCCTCTACCTCACATTCCACTCCCACCTGAAAAAAATAAAAAAAAAAAAGGGCAGTCTGTTCCCACAAAAAATTACGCCCCATACATAGCTGCCCATTTCGCATACATGTCCGCTGGACATGTAAACTGATAATTATAATTGAAAGTACAACATACTTTGTTGTCCTCACCCCTCTCTCAGGGGTGGAAGGTTTCAAATTTCACTCCAAATTTCTAACATATGCACAGCTGTTGCTGGTAAAGAAATGGGCAGCTATGGATCTTCCCTACACCCGTCCTGCACATCCCGAGCTGGTTTCCCTACTGTCTTTCCCTCTTTGTGCCCCGTTTTTCACCACTTTCCTATCTCCCCATTTTCTTTTCTTTCAAAGAAATTAGCGTGGGGGTTAGCAGGAGTAAGCAATTTTAAGCAGTAGTTAGCTGGTTTGAGCAAGTGTGCGCATGTGTGCGCTTAGCTAAGTATTGCTAAGCATCGCACAGACCCACGCAAACCTGCTTACAACTGCTTAAAAGTGCCTTAGTCGCTCTACATGGCAGGGCCCTTGTTCTGCTGAGCAGCAAAATAAAACACATCTCTTAGTCTTGTACCCCTGATCTTGGACACACTACACTGCATGAAGTACCACTAAGCTACAGTAGATATACAACAAGTTGGTGCTGTAATAAATATATCATGCATTACAATGAGTGAATGTAAAGGGAAAATAGGAATGCCATAACACAAATCTTGTTCTGTGGATCTTTACCAGCAGTTGTTGTGGAATTGCATGATATGACTGTGAAAAGAGAACCAGCCATTCTAGCAGGAAATAATGTTACAGTAGCACTTTACAAACCCCACACAGTATCAGAGTAGGATAAACACTAGCATATTTGAATAAGGCAGAGGCCATACTTCCCAACTGTGACTGCTTTTCAGGGATGTCCCTGATTCGTAAACAAATGTTAGCTGTGTCCCTCAGAATCCCTCTGAAAAGTACTGACACTAGGCCGAAAAGTGAGGAGTTACACTTAATGAATAATGTCAATAAGTAAGAGTACACACTGCATGCACGTCAGAAAAAAAGTGTATTAATACATATGCTCTGATTCTCTCACAGTCTCAACTTAATGTCTGTAATATATTACAGGTGTACCTCACTTATATGTACCTTTCCCTGAGGCTGTTTAAATATATACCTGAGTGTATCAGAGGCCTGGCAGAGGCAGAAACACACAGGCATTTCAGCCTTTCTGCTGTTACACACTCTGCAAATAGCTTTGGAATGAGTCCCACAAGAATACCCTTATGTAGGAGTACAACACAGAAATATCAAAGGATGTAGCCATGTACTGGTAGCAACCAACTGTGACAATGCCATTGTTCCAGTGCAGAAAAGACCGGTGTGGTGCACAGACAAAGAATAATAGGCTAACCTATGGCTACCATCTGGATATGTCCACAAGTGGGAGCTACGCAGACAGACTACTTGCCTTGTTAGACTAACAGGTACACAGCAACCCTGTATGTTCAGCAAGATAAACATCACAGAATAATATATAATGCTCTCTGCACTTCTGCACCCCTACCCAAAAGAACACTATACCTGTGTATTCAGGCCCTACCAAGGATGGAGGTAGGCATACTCAGTACTGAAATGTGTCCAGTTGTCTTGAGCAGCCTGTGCTAATGTCAACACAAATAAACAACAAACTGTTCAGAAGTGAGGTAATTAATATTTACAGTATAGTAGTTCACAAACAGTTCATGTGCCAGAGGAATACATTGCAATAACTACTTTTGTATGGCAGTTAATTGTCTAATTAGAAAAGAAAGTACATACTCCCATGTATCTTGTGTAAGCATTTGGAGGGGTGAGTAAAATTCTACACTGACAAGTGTGTACTAGAAGCAGCAACATTCAGGTTTGAGTACAACATGCATATCACTGGCTACAACCCTAGCTTCAGATATAAGAAGTATACCAACCTTCTGACTGACACAACGGTGTGCACAGCAAATAAGCATGGGACCCACTTTGGAAAGCTGAAAGGGCTACGCCTACCTAACCTAGCATTTTATAGCGGTGGGCTGCTATGACAGTGAGTACTGCAATTACCACACAGCAGGCTGCATGCAATTAGTAAATGGTGGGCACCAATTGGAGCAGAGGCCATCACATGCACATGTGCAGATACCTAGAAAAGCAGGCTGTGCTTGCTGTCCACACATGCAATAATCTCATTGCAGCAAGAGAGAGAGAGTGAGAGAGAGAGAGAGACAGAGACAGAGACAGAGGCAGAGACACAGACAAAGACAGACAAAGAGACAGAAACAGAGAGGCACAGAAAAAGACAGAGCAACAGCAACAGACAGATACAGACACAGACAAAGAGAGAAACAGAGAGGCACAGAAAAAGACAGAGCAACAGCAACAGAAAGAGAAAAAAAAATAAAAAAAATAAATGATTTCCTTTAAAAACAGATGGAACAGAGCAATACAAAGGTAAGGTATGCAACACATATGTATTTGTTGGCATGTAGTAGATGTTTATGAAGAGTACTCTACATACTGTGAATCATCCATATGTGGCAGCAGTATGTATCTATATGTATCTGTACATGTGCATAGGGCAAGGGACATACTGCAACTGTTTGTGAAGGGTGTGTATATATATATATATATATATATATATATATATATATATATATATATATATATATATATATATATATATATATACGTTGTTGAAGGCTGTTATGTACATATTTCTATGTAGGTTGTAGTGTGTGGCAAAGAAAACAGCATGCAGTGCTGGTATATGACATGTGGTGGTTAAACGCTGTGGGTATGCTTTGTCAGTTTTGCAGTGTTGCAGCCAGTGAGGCCTACTAAAGCTACATGGGCTGAGGACACCTTCAATGCAGTCTGCACAACACTGTGCAATATTATTATATAACTGTATACCTCACAACTGTCGCATAACTGATATTCCCACCATGAATAGTGGACTGTATATGTGCCTATATGTACATCTATATGTACAGCAATGGATGTTTATATGTATGTGTGTATGTATGTGTATGTATATATATATATATATATATATATATATATATATATATATATATATATATATATATATATATATATATATATATATTTATATACATACATATATATATATATATATATATATATATATATATATATATATATAGATATATCTATAGAGCGAGAGGGAGAGAGACATGGGGCATACTTACTGCGATAGGTGCCTGGCGACCAAAGTATAGACTGAAACTCAGTGTTGACACTGCAGTGCCATCCCTTCTTGCCAGAACACTGTACCCATTAACTACCACATAGGTCTACCTAACACCGAATGTGTGATAAGGGAACATGTGACACAGGTGGACAGTAGCCTCCCCGTTGATAATCATAGTGCAACACTAGTCATGTACTCTGTCTATGTGGTACACGTCATCACAAAAGGTGTGTCATCTAGGGAAATATAGGTCAGTGTTCCCCTCTACTCATCACACTTAAAACCCATTAGAGAGTACAATGCCAACTACAGCAACTGGAAAGGCTACAGACATACCTCACAAAGAGTAATACCGGCCTCAAACAGATGCCCTATGCAGACTGACTCACAAAACCACAGCTACACTGTGTTGCACACCACCTACCCAGAGGTGACATCTGCCTAACATACAGAGCTATGTCACACCCATAGCTGTTGGACTTCCTCCACGTAAACATATTACAATCCCTCCCAGATACACGGTCTAGGGACCTAATCCTTGTCAGCTCACTATACAGCACATGCTGGAGGGATAGAGTCCTAACTCAGAGACATGCCATACTGTGGAACAAATCATCTATCAATAACAAACAATGCTCCTCATTAGCAGTTGTCATAAATACTCCTGATGATTGTTTGGGAGATAGGAAATACACCCCGGGAATCACTTCTGTGGCTCTGGTTGACAGGGGCAAGTGAAATTAAATTACATGTGAGTCAAAGGCCAGGGTAGCATATGGCTAGGCTGCTGTAGGCCCTAGGGCCAATAGCGTATTACCTACCCATGACATGATGCACACACACATGCACACATGTACTTAGTGCAATAATTGCTATGTGAGGTTGACTGAGTGTGATGGTGAATGTGTTGGTGAATTTGTGCAAGGTCTGTAAAGGTGTGATAGCTTAGTGTGAAATTGTTTCTGTCATGGTAGTTTGTGTCCTAGCTGTGATCCCAGCAAAAGATGTGTATGCTATTGCTAGGCAGAAAAAGTAGTATGGCATACGGTGTGACGTAGTCCCTTGTTGCTGACTGTGGTGTCCCATTGTAGGCTAAAGCAATACATGTATGCTTAGTGAGTGGTACTGCTGGTGAATCCAACTCCCATATGAACTGTAGTATTACCTGAAGCTGTATGCCTAAACAGTACAGTATGGTGTATGTTCACATTGCTTGGTAACACTGTTCTGTGTGTTCCCTGTAGTCCTCACAGATTACATACCTCAGGCATAAGGTTTTGTAAGTAGTGACACACAGTACTGTATGGTACACAGGCAAAGCTCATCTGGGTTGGCATACATTTGTGTGTTGTATGTATGTCGGATGTATGTGTAATTATGTCTGTACCATGCCCTCAATCATATCTGTGTTACAGGGTATACGTGTGTATCTAGCAACATGTATAGTCTAGTACAGCAATATGCCACCTATATCAACAACTGTGCACATATGTTAGGCAGGGGTTTGGCATCAAAGACTACTGCGGTATACTGGTAATACTGTAACTGTACTTTACATTCATTGTAATGGATGACATCTTTCTTTATGCATTAGCTTGATATATACCTCTTGTGGCTAGGTGGTGCATTGTGTCACATACAGTGTGCCATGTACTGGTGTATAGTCTTACATACTGGCTTCTCTTTGCTGCTGTGCAGAACATGGTTTGATATATAGAGCATGGCAGGCACTGTCAGCCAGTTGTGTCCTGAGCACTAATATGTGGTACTGAACATGTCTATCCTCTGACAACCAATTGGATGCGAAATATGGCAGGTAATTGATATCTGTACTTTAGGATGTTAAGTGTGCCACTTGACTTGCTCACACATCTTGTTTAATTGTCTTCCAGGGGTATGTCCCACCAAAGAAACCCGTGTTATACAGCTGCAGAGGAGGCGGAAATACACAACAGCCTGGTGCAGCACTACACCCTGCTGTTCTCTAGAACCAGCCAGGACCAGCATGAGCGGCTGCACTGTGGCAAGATCTCATTCGTCGGGTAAATGACATAGGCATGCATAACCGGACATATGAGCAGGTACGCCATCACTGCAGTGATTTAATTAGACATGTCCGGCAGTGTGCATCTGATATCCGTCGACAACAGCTTTCCACAGGTGGTGAGGTTGCCATTCACCCCCCCCCTCACCAGAGTGGAGGAGCTGCTCCTAAGTGTGGTGGCTCCTGGCCAACCACAGGAACAGCAACTGACATGTGTCATCATGGAGGCTGGAGCCACCCAGCATGTTGACATGGAGCGTGCAGGTAACATGACCTATCTGTAAACTACTGTTATCTGTATTGGTAGATTATGCATATGTGACATGTGTACTGTGTGTTTAGCAGTTGTGCTGCATAGTGTTGTGCAATACTGATATTTGGAATATAATCTGTATGCCTGTGACTGTCGACTGTTGTACTACTGTAGTTTAGCAAACTCACAGTAGCAATGGCACAGTTGTGACCACTGACAAACTGTCTCATATTCTTGTAGGTCCCTCTGGTGTGACAGCAAGGCAGCCTGTCGATGCCGGTGAGTGTGTTATAATTTTAATATTGCTAATGAAATGTGCATGTCATAGGTGAGGTGTAGGCCATGTACATGTAACACACCTACGCATAATGCATGCTGTGCATGTTTGCTGTGAGACTATGTACATCTCAGTAATGACAGTAACTGCCTCAATCACATGCAATACACAGAGCAGCACACACAATTGTGGCAACACCGTACTGGACATTGGATAGGCGTAGTTGATACACATGTACACAACATACACAACTTTGTCATACGCAGTACACCTTAACATGCTACACATAGCGTATCCATACACCCGCTGTAAGGTCACACTTCAGTATCCCACATGTCATCCACACAGCACACATAATATACCTGAGGGGTAGAGGCCTATCATTGGGCTGTGCGACATTCTTCAACACATAACACATTCATGTTAGTCAATGCTCCCTATTGGGTACCTTACAAACCCATGTAACGAGTGGCTGTGAGGCCAATCACTGAACAACAGCACACATGCATCAAAGCCATGTATACTGTTATTAACATAGGCTGTCTACACTCGCACTGCATGGTCTTGAGCAACAAACTTTCTGCATGCTGACATGTGTGATATGACTGTTTGTCTTGTGATACTGTAACCCACCTTCAACCACTATTAAGTATGTTTTGGATTGCTGGTGGTGTGTGTGGGTATCTGCTGTAGTGAGGAGTGTTTTTGTGTCCATGTGTGCATGTGTGCATGTGTTCATGTGGCATGTGTTCATGTGTTCATGTGTTCATGTGTGCATGTGTGCATGTGTGCATGTGTGCATGTGTTCATGTGTCCATGTGTGCATGTGTGCCAACTTCATGTACAGGTCGTAAAGTGTGTTTCCTGTCCCCCTCCCACAGGTGCTGTGTTAGGGCTGGTTCACTGCAGCAGGGGAAACTGATGTCACTGAGCCACATAGTGATAATGAAGATAGGTGTGTTGAGGCACAGGCATGTTTGCCAGGGTCTGTCATTGGGCCACCAATTGACAGTACACAGCTGTCCACCCCATCCATGCATACAGTCATACTGCCAATACATCCATTACAAATGCCCATAGCTGAGGTACAACGTACTGTTGGCATTAGCCAGGACAGTGTGGTATCCATGGCACATACATCCCAACATAGCAGCCATACCCAGATGTCTGGAAGGGTACCACATAGGCAGATGTCCAGGGGTTCTCATAGGAGCACTGCTGCTCATCATGCCACTGGCAGATGTGCCACAGGTCTGACAACGTCATGCATGTTCCAGGCTGTCATGGAGGCACAAGCACGTATGCAATGGTACAACAGACAGGGACTAAGGGCACAGAGGGCCCATAACACTGCTGTCATTGACAGTATCCGTGACCTAGCAGGTGCCATCCGACATTACACCGAGGTCACTTTTGGACGTTGGGGAGAGACATTAGATATCCTCCGCAATGTCATGTCCATGTGTCAGGACAGTGCGGGATGGTTGAGATGTTGACGTGGATGTATGCCAGCAACATCAGCAGCTGGCAGTCGCAGCGGACATCCCTCAAGCCACAGCCGCTCCCGTAGTGCCAGTACCAGCCTCAGCAATGTTGGTGGTGGGCTGTCCATAGAATGTTCAAGAAGACCACGTGCACATGGCTCTGGACAGTCCCGGCAGGGACCTGTGTCCAGTGTGCATCCATCCACCCCTAGGGATAGTACCCAGTCTGGCTTAGTACCTGATAGTGTCAGTAGCACCCCTGCCAGGCACAGGTACCATATCCGTGGCCAGAGATGGTGATCTGTAAAGCCTCGCAGGTACAGTCTGTGGCTGTCCCACAAATATCCATATATGGCAGCCACATGGTGGAACTGTGTGCATGCAGACACACACACATACTCCAGACACCTAGGGCTAACACATACCCACACACATTACAACAACATTGGCCCATTACAGTATTCTTGCCCTTACACAGACACACACACACACACACACACACACACACACACACACACACACACACACACATACATGTCAATTGGATAGCTCACTGTAGGCCTCTGGCGAACCAACAACACACCCTGTGCATATGATGAAACCCGTGCCGCCTCCTGTCATCTGTAACATCGATGCAGGAACAGGCTACCATGGTGCTGATGCACAGGGTGTCTATATAGCAGTATAGCAATGTTAGCATGTTGTCAACTGTAGAGTGTAATGATAAGCTTGAAGGTGTAGCTGAGCATGCATGATGCATTAAAGCTATGATTGTCATTGTAGTGTTGTTTACACCAGTGTTGGTTCCAATTGTGTATTGTCTGGGCACGTGCCACTTGGCTGATGTGTGCGGTATTGGCAGCATGTGTTAAAGAGTGGACAGTATGTGTGGGATGTGTGTAGCACAGATTTTCAGGTGTACAGTTGTGAACATGGTGGAGGTGCACTGTCTGCATGTACATGCATAGTGGACACATGGCCAGGGTGACATGCTCTGTATTCCACATTAACACTCCATAGTTTCTATTGGTGGCCAGTGTGCATTGTACTACACACATTCCCGAACCTGACTACACATGTGTGTATGAGATGGTTTGACACTGTGCTGTGGGTGATACTGTTGCTGTCATTGTTTTGCATTCTGGTGGTATACATCACTTCAACAGCCTGACCATAACCAATCATTAGATGATGTCTTGACAACCGACACACAGATGTAGGACACACAGCAACATTTGGATCCTTCAGGTACTATACAATGCCAGTAACCACTGGTATTCACCTGCACCCATTGCTGAGACCACTCCTGTTTGCCATATAGCTCTCTTAGGTACAAGCAATCACAGTAGGGATATGTCCATCCACGTCTGGTAATGCATACTGTGACCTATAATGCATTCTCCAGATGACACACACATACTCCACAAGGGTATCATACAGACAGATGCCTGTTGTCAAACCCATGCTGTAAAGCTATAAGCCAAACTAAGCATTGTCATCCACCTATAAGGAACATATTATCCCCACAGTACCACATAGGTAGTAGCCACCAGCATGATGAACAGGTACCGATGTGTACATGCAACCAAGTGTTATGTCATCTCTCCTTTGTTAATCAAATTTCCAAAGGTATTCTGGAATCCCTTTGTGGATCACATAAGCAATAAGGGGTCTGCATGCATATCCACGACGCATTATACAGATTAGTGGGAGTTTTATTTTCCACAGGTATACTTGTAGGATGCTGACATCATCAGACTTGGCAAAGGTTACATTACCACTTTTGAGGTGTTTCACTACTCTCGTAAAAGGTTGTTCTTTCCCAAGAAAAACACATACAAACACACATAGCTGCCCGGTACAGGATTCAAACCCCCTAACTACCAACCTGATGATACGAGAGAAGTACGCATTAACATGATGCGCTATACAGATTATTGGGAGCTTTATTTTCCACAGGTATATTTGTAGGATTCTGACATCATCACAGTTGACAAAGGTTAGATTACCACTTTTGAGGTGTTTCACTACTCTCCTAAAAGGTTGCTCTTTCCCAAGGGGAACACACACAAACAGTTACCAAGTGCAGGATTCAAACCCCTACCTAACTACTTCCTAATACTAGAGGAGTACGCATTAACATGATGCGCTACACATATTACTGGGGGGTTTTCTTTTCCACAGGTATATTTGTAGGATGGTGACATCATCAGACTATACGAAGTGTGTTACATTAGGTGACATTAGTTGGCCTACATTGAACGAATGTCTAGACACTTTGGCCATGTGATCATCAAAGGTGAGTTTACTATCTACCTGTGTCCCTAGGGCCATAATTACTTTCTCCGTACATGCTGGATTACCACCTATGTGGTAATTTGTGTGCACTTTGTATTACCCAAAGGGGATGACTATGCATTATTTGCCATTCAGCTTGAGGGCATTGTTTTGACACCAGATATCTGTCTCTCTAAGATACTTCTGGAGGATGTCTGTGTCAGCTGTACAGTCAATTATGGACCACAGTTTCCAGTCATCTGCAAATCTGTTCAGCCTTACACCTGCCGAGCTTGCCTGTACCTCTGAGCAGTATTGACTGAACAGGTGGGGTCCCAGGACCAAGACCTGTGTGATGCCATGTGTGACTGGCTTAGAGTTGGACATGGCACCCACAACTATGAACATGTGTGTTTGATCTGTGAGCCACTTGGCCACCCATCCTGTGACATAGCTGTTCATGTTCAAGCTGGTACACTTGTCCATGATGACGGAGTGGGGAATGGTGTTGTAAGCCCTTAGTGAGGTCCAGGTGGGCTGTGTGGACTACTTTCACCTCCATCTATGTTCATGGTAACTGTTTTAAATAAGTCAACTAGGTTTGGAAGCCAGGCTATGCCTTTAACAAGGCGAAGTTGTGTAGAGTCCAGTGTCTGGAGATCTCCAATGTCTCAGTGTATGGGTTCCATGACGATTTGCTCAATAGCTCTGTGGACCAGGCTGAGTACACATGTTGGGCAATGGTTTCCAGGTTCTGTTTTGGCACACCCTTTGTGGAGCTGGATGACTGTTAGTGTATGCCATTCTTTGGGTACATAGCCTGTGATACGCTTGAGTCTGGACAGTGAATGTAGGTGAGGGTGTAGTTCCTTGTGGGCCTAGTGTAAGACGCAGCCTAGGACAACTTACAGTCACATTGATGCTATGTTCTTAGCTTTGGTGAGGGCTGTTTTTACATGCATGTCCGTGACGTCTGTGTCTCTGCATCCTTCTGTGATAGACACAGGCCCTTTTGGGGGTGATGGGGGGGAGTTTACACTGCACTTGTCCCCCTGGGTGTGGGCAATGAAAGTTGGTTTGGTGTATGTCATTACTTTTTTCAGTAGCTGACAGCATATTTGGAAGTTGACACCTACATGTCTGATATAGCTACAGAAGGCTTTGTGTTTGTTATTCTTACATTCCTTGGCAGTTTGTCTTTAGAAACTGTGCTTGGATTATTTTATGAGCGATCATTGTTTCATCCTAATAATGATCAGTGATGCCTTTCCTTTAGTGAAGTTGGCTCTATCAGATGTTAGTCTCCTCCTTCTGTTGTCTAGCTTATTTATGGGCAACGACCACCAGAATGTTTTCCTATTTTTGGAGGAGTGCATCTTGCTTTTATTTGTGATGTCTCGATCCATGCATCCCTGTAGATGCTCATAGGATGCACTTGTAAATGATTTGGCAGATTGTATACCATTATCCTATAGCAAGAGGGCTTTGGGACTTTCCACTTTGGTCTTGGGAATTGTGCTTTTTGCTTTTGAGAATGTCTTCACAGTGGTTTCATTGTCTGGGTGTGGGGGCGGGATGTGGATGTCCAGTGTGATTACTTAATGCACTGATATTACCAGCGAGGGGTTTATCTCTGTTGTGGAACACTGGTACCCCATGTTGGTGATGATCATGTCCAGTATGTTGTCACCTCTAGTGGGCATGCTGACCAGCTGTTCCAGGGTGTTAGAGTTTCTTAACTCTAGGACCCATTGGGCAAAGGACATTGTATACGAGTAATTCACCCACTCATTGTTTGGGTAGTTGCAATCCCCTCATATGATGGTGTTTGATATGACATTTATATTTGCCATTGTTCCACAGAATACTGAGTGAGGTTCCTAACACAAGGTACATGATCTGTAGCAGCTTTGCCCAATGTTAGTTGCACTTGCATGGTCTCCAAGGCCTCATGCTGTGGCAGTAACCTGGAGTGTGGATATCCATAAGGTAAATGGCTAAACCACTTCCTTTTGTATTTCACTCATGGTCTTGGGTCTAAAGGTCAGGGTGATTGTGAGTGTTTTACGTGGATCATATCCAACAGCTGCATGTTTGACATAGCTTTGGATGTTACGCAGAGAACACCTATGAGTAGGTGATATGCAAGGGAGTACAGATGGAGCATTTTGCAATGGTCTGTGTATGGCATGTATTTCAGGCAAATAATGCTCTTTGTGAGGTATTGCTGCTGGCTTTCCAGTTGTTGTAGTTGTCTTGTGAGGTACATTGCAACAGTGGCGTTGTACTCTTTTATAGTTCTAGTGAGTGGTGAGTAGAGGGGAGCAATGTCCTCTTTTATTCTGCATGAGACACATTTTGTGATGAGGTGTGCCACATAAGAGGGTTTCCTGACTACTGTGGGAATGTGCTTATCACAGTTGTATCCACTGTCCAGCCGTGGCCCAGGGTCTCTTGTCACACATAAAGTGTGAGGTATACTACCACCTATGTTGTAGTCCTTGGCTACAGAGATTTTAACAAAGGTGATGATAATGCACCTTTTGGCATTGAGCTACAGCCCATGGCGTGGACAACAGCCATCTGTCTCAGTGAGGCCCTTTGGTAGGATGTCCACATCTTTAGTGTTTACAATGATGGCTCCTAGTTTGCAGTCCACTGGAAATGTCAGTAGCCACAGAACCTCCATGTTAATGTTTACTTCAGGGAAGTAGATACTACACAGCCTGGGAAGTTATCTAGTCCCATGGCTGCTGTGATACTGGCTTCGGAGAGTGTTTTTTTACCTGTGCAGCCATGATGACAGCAACTTTGCACCATTATAGACATGTGCTCTTTCATGGGTGAGAGGGGAGTAAAGTTAACACTGATCCTATCTGCCAGGATGTTGCCAATATCAGTTCGCTCTGTACATTTAGTGCCATTGAGCTGTAACTCAGAACAGATATGAGTGTAACCATGACATGGACATGTCTGTTGGGCAGAGATCTGCTGTGTAGACAGTATGCCACTGAGTACAGCTTGAGTTACATTCATTCTTGTTGCATGGGGCAACTATTTGAGGCCAGTAATCCTCTTGTTAAGGTTCTTCATTGTTCTTTCTAGTTGATGAACGTGCCTAGTCAGATTCCTCACAAGTGTGTTGTGGTAGTCTCTGACAGGTCTGATGACTGCTGAGTAGTGGCAACCTCCTTTGACCTACATGCACAGACCTTGGCAGTTTGTGTGTACACATAGCAGAATTTTCAGACCAGTTTGTGAATGTGTTTCTGGAAGTAGAGATGACTATACACGTTTGTCCATAGATCCCTTATCATCACATCCATATTTAGCCTAAGTGTGTGAGCATGCCCAGTATGACCTTTCAGTATCTTCCTGCCTGACATTTGCTTTGTTTGTTTAAGTGTGTGAGCATGCCCAGTATGACCTTAAAGTCTGATGCAGATTGAAATCCACTACATTTGTTGGAGTGTGTGAGCACGCACAGTATACACATTTATACCATATGTGTATGGTAAATCAAGGTGTATTTTTACAGCAGGGCTCACATTTGTGTCATAGATCAACAGGGATCATGCTGTGCCTGCAGGGCTACCATGAGACACTTTGCATAGACCTATCAACATTTCTACATACAGGGGGGACAGCTATTCTTTGTACATTTCTAACCATGGGTACACTGGATTGCTACTGTGGGTGTACATAGGATGTGGGTTTCACCTGACACTTATACACATTTGCTGTGCCTGCACTGCTATGTACAGGACACAATTACAGTCTGTACTGTTGCCTATCATACTGGCTTGAGGCATACTAGTACACTACAGGTCTTAGCGTCCATTGCCACATATATTAGCTTGTGACTTCATAGCCTACACAACCCACATCACAACGCCTGGCCTGATGTTCTCTGTCTGCATAAGCATGTGGGTGAGGTTACCCATTTGCCTCATTAGGGGCATGATACAGCATTGCTTTGTGTTTGCATTAGTGTACAATTGTCCTGCTGTGTCAGTACCACTGTAATGCTATCATGGCTTAGTGGTTCAGTACTGTGACTATAGTGCGCAGTGTCCTGGGTTCAAGCCCTGTCACTGCTTTTCATTTTCATGCTGGCCAGACCAGACTGCTTAAGGTACAGTAAAGCAGATATGAGCATGTTTAACTGACTTTGCTCAGCTTTGGCCGACCTTGGCCAACATTGCGTGAGCAATTTTGTTTACATATACTACATATTGGTAAAAGCTGCTTAGCACTGCTTAAAACATGGCAATCATGCCTCAGGTGGTGCTGCAGGGCTGCCTATGTTGGATGCACATACTACACTCCCTATACATATTTGGAAACAGGTAATGTCAAGTTGGGCATCCCTTTTATTTTATGTGTGAGTCAGTGAGAGGTATCATTTCCAGGGTTCCTACTGAGCCAGTGTATGTGCTATGCGTTGCCTCTTTGCCAAGGCCAAGGCATACTGGGCACAACTCGTTCTGCCTACTGGGGCAGGCTCAGGTTGTTCCTCCTCCGAGTTACGCTGTGCCTGTGCAGGCCTTGGCAATGGTGGGGGGCTGTTTGGCACTGCCCCATGCTGTTCCTGCTGCAGCTGTTTTCGCAGGATCAGATTGTGTAGCATGGCACATACCATGACAATTTGAGTACATGTAGTTGGTGAGTACTGCAAGGCTCCACCAGATGTGTCCAGGCACCGGAACCGTGACTTGAGCATCCCAAACACACACTCGATTACATTTCGTGTTTGTGTGTGTGCCTCATTATGGAGTTCTTGTTCAGGTGTGTGTGCATTTCTGATGGGTGTCATCAGCCACTGCTCCAGTGCGTATCCAACATCCCCCACTAGGTGACCATCAGGGATGTCCCCATTTGCAAATGTCTGGTACAGCTGCAACAGATGCCAGATATGGGAATCATGGTAGCTTCCAGGGCAGCCAGCACACACATTCATTATTATGCCCTGGGCATCACACACGACCTGGAAGTTGATGGAGTGGAAGCCCTTGCAGTTGATATAGGCCCTACCCCGCTCACCAGCTGGTGCTTTGATGTGTATGTGCGTGCAGTCAATTGCACCCACTACCTCAGGGTATTCGGCTATTTGCTGGAAGAGACACATATTGCTGGCCAATACTTCACGGGAAATGGGGAAATATACATGATCACTGACATGTGCTGACATGGCATTCAGGAACTGGGGCAGTACCCTTGATGTTGATGCCTGTGAAATCCCCATCATAACACCAGTTGGTTTCTGGAAGGTACCTGTTGCTAGTATTCTTAGGCCAACACATACCTTGGTTTCTACTGGGATGGGTTCCCCTCTGTTGGTTCTGTGTGTGAGGCATGGCCTGCAGAGCTCAAAAATTTTCTGCAGGAGCTCTCTGTCCACTCTATAGCGCTCCACTATCTCCAGCTCATGTAGCCCCTGGTAGGTTACCCTGGGTCTGTACACTCTTCTCTGACTCCTCACTGAGGGTTTCTCAGCAGCAGTCGCAATGGCACCACCCTCAGCATCTTGCACATGTTGCCTTATAACAGCAATGGCGGCCCCTAACATTTTTATGTCTCAGTTTAAGCTTTTTAAGTTTTCACTTCTCTTTGTTGACTGCAGTGTTGCAGTGTTTCTGAAAAAAACATGGGGGAATGTTGTTTGCAGAGTTTTAGGTGCTGGGCTGGGCTGGGCTAGTGTACTGCCTTTGTAATTGGCTGATTCTGATTGATTTCACCTGGCAGCTCTGCTAGTTCTCCTTGGTTAACTTCCTACTACTTCCTTTCCTTCCTTTTCCCATTTCTGTTTCCACAGGGGGTAGCGCCGCGCAAACAAGTGCAAACATGCTCACACGCACGCACACAGGCTTACACAGGCTTACACGGGCTTAGACGGGTGCACATTCATGTATGCTAGCTTAGACGGCCTTACACAGACTTACACGGGCGTACACACATGCACACAGGCTTAGACGGGTTTACACACGCGCACATGTGCGCACACGCGCGCACACAGTGTAAGCAGCTTTGCAAGAAACTTTAGTGATAGCCACGGTGTACATCTTCAGTTTCTTGATTTCAGTTTAGACAACTGTAGCCACACCTCTTTTAGTCCTGAGTAACTCACAGCAACCACATGCCACTCTGCTCCAATAAGCTTACAGTCTTTTTCATACATACCCCCTCATGATGTCACCCATCTCCTACTCTGTTACTCCCCTTTTCCTACTCTTACACTCTAGGGACATGGTTCACATAGCAGGGAATATTGGGATTCACTATCCTTATCCTCATTTGCATAGGGATTGCCTACTAATGCTTACTTACATCTCTCAGACTGAGCTTCCCCCCTTAGCAACCTCTACTCAGTAGCCATGTTGTCTTCAGCCTGCCATTCACTTGCATGGCAGATTAATATTTTGAATTAATTCCCTATTTGTGCCTTTTATTTTTTGGATTTCTGATTTTTAGAGAGCAGCATGTTTGCGTGGTGCTGCGCTACGCTTAAACATCGGAGATCGAGGTAAAAAAAAATATTTATTTTTTTTTTTTGCAACGGGAAAAAATGCCAATGGCCATATATTTGGCCATTGGCATGCTTCCTCAACTGGATGCATCCTTTATTTGGAGCTGTCACGGCTCCGTTTTGCTATTTGCAGGACGGTACTCAGTTGACAACTGAGTACATTTCTGCAAATAACACTACTCTTACTTGGACAGGTTAGGGTTTCCTGGATCACTAATTTACCTAATTTGCATAGCTTTCAGCAGCAAATGAGGTAATTTGCATAACCTAACCATGTCCGTGTAAGAGTCATTTTAGGAGCTCTCTTGCACGCCTCTGCCGGCTGTTCCTGGATCGCTCGGCAGACATGTTGGCTGCATGGAGTCTTACTCTACTCTTAGACTCCGTGCAAGCCTTCATGAATCTGGCCCAACATCTTTTTTTGCAGGGGAGCATGGCCCCTTGCACTCCCCATACCCATTGCTAATTATATATTTACACACACACACACACACACATATATATATATATATATATATATATATATATATATATATATGTGCACAAACACACACACACACACACACACACACACACACACACATATATATATATATATATATATATATATATATATATATATATATATATATATATATATATATATATAAACCAACAAAGAAGGTCACTGGAATAACAAGCAGAACTGCAGCAAAAATGAAGACAAATCTCTTATTTATTGTTGTAAAAAGGTGAGAGCTTTCGCAGTGGTAACCATTGCTTCATCAGACAACCTCTTACACAACTAACAACATATAAATACTTTAATTCATTTCAAATGAACCAATCACAACTCACAAAAATCACTCACTAATACATTTCCATGGTTACATATAATTAAATCATCAAGTATAGAGTTATCCTGAATACATATGTATACATATAGTGAACCTTTTTCATTATATGTTTCATTTCAACTTCCTGGACTTCAGAGCTGGTTTCAATGGAACTGAATCATTTGAACCCATTCCTCTTTGTGCTCCTAGTCTTAGGATCCAATGTACTTTCCTACTTTCTGTGGCATTAACTATATTCCCCATTCTAATGTTTGCACTCTGCACAAGTAAGAACTGAAACATAAAAGTATGTTCAGCTCCTTTCTCTAAAGTATGCTTGGTAAGGCCACTATACATAAACCCATTCTTGGTACAGTATAAGTGATCCCTTATATGTTCCTTAAGGTGACGATTCGTCTTACCTACATAGAATTGGAAACATACTTTGCAATGAGCTGCATATACTACATTGCTGGTGTTGCAGTCTGCTGAATTTCTAAGCTCCCATAGACGTCCAGTCTCTGGGTGCTTACAAAATCTGGACTCATCTATGTGAGCACAGTATGCACAGTGCCCACACCTGCGTGTACCCTTGACCACATTTTCTATCATCCTAGCTTTCCTTGGGTAACATAGCTGTTGTTTCAGGTTCCTCTTGTTTTTAAATATAAACTGTGGTTGCAGACCTAGTATATTTGCATTTTTCTCATCTACCAGTAACATATGCCAATTTTGTTGGATAATATATTCAAACCTTCCCATGTCCTTAGTATACAGCAGGACCATGGGAGTCTGTGTTAATCTTTTATTCCTATTACATATATTCCCTACTATTACTCTATCTGAGTAGTAGGGTTTCCCCTTGCTCTCTCTTTCCTTTGATACTTTATAGTACACTTTATTAATCACTTGTTCACTGTATCCCCTGCTCAGAAATCCTGTTTTAAGATTACTAAGTTCACTAACATACACCTTTACTTGACAGCGAAGCCATGATACTCTCAGGGCCTCTCTTCTGATGATACTAGGAAAGACACTTTGGTTATGCATACTTTCTCTATATAGGAAGGTTGGTCTATAACACTCTTTTTCTATGCAGTTTGGTGAACCACCCATCACCTTCTCTATATACAGTTACATCTGAAAAATCTATGCTTTGTAAAGAAAAATTCATATTAAATTTAAGAAAATTATTAGTGGTATTAATATGTGAATACATAGACTTTAATTGTTCTTCAGTTCCTTTCCAAAAAATAAAATGATCATCCACAAAACACCTATAAAAGGCTATCTGGGGATTATCCAGTATATTTTCACATTCCCAGTTCACCATAACCAGGTTTGCATATGCGCTGGCACAACTTGTGCCCATTACAACACCTGACAGTTGTTTATAACATTTCTCATTGAACATAAAAATATTGTATTCGAGTACTATTTCTAAGAGCATGCAAAGAAAGTCTACCTTTGCTGCAGAGAACTGTCCTTGTCTCATCAGCACTGATTTTACCATGCTGATTCCCTGATCATTTGGTATACTCGTGAACAAAGAGACGACATCTACTGTTACTAACATTCCGCTGTTGTTTGCTCCCATGCCTTCTACTGCCCTATACATTTCTACCAGAAATTGCTCTGTATCTTTCAAGACGTATGCACAATCATTTAATGCTGTCTTCAATTCACTGTCTAGGCAGATGGAAATGGGTTCTGTTAACCACCCTGTCCCCACCACTATCGGTCTAAATTTAGGGTTAAATGGATCCTTGTGAATTTTAGGGAGACCATGTATTTGTGGAATAAGTAGGTTCTCAACAACAAAAAAAATGAAACAGTTCCTTCTTCAACAGAAATGTGTTCCATGTACACAGAAATTTAGGAGCGTGTATACACTCAAGCTACACAGTGTAGTTGTGATAAAAAAACACACCTGCAGGGGGGGCTCAGCACAGGGTACAGAAATGTGTTCCATGTACATAGAAACTTAGGAGTGTGTATATACTCAGGCTATACAATGCAGATAAGATAAAAAAACACACCTGCAGGGGGGGCTCAGCACAGGGTACAGGAATGTATTCCATGTACAGAGAAACTTGAGCACATGAATACATTCATGCTATACAGTGTAGCTATGATAAAAAAACACACCTGCAGGGGGACTCAGCACAGGGCACAGAAATGTGTTCCATGTACATAGAAACTTAGGAGCATGTAAATACTCAAGCTATACAGTGTAGATGTGATAAAAAAAGCCCACCTGCAGGGGGAATTGCACTGCACATTCTGGCTGACAGATGGAGGGCAGCAAGAGCATCAAAAGATCTTCAGTCCTTCTGCATGATGACGGCCTCTCTCATCCACCCTCCCAGTCCTTCTGCATGATGGCGGCCTCTCTCATCCACCCTCCCAGTCCTTCTGCATGATGGCGGCCTCTCTCATCCACCCTCCCAGTCCTTCTGCATGATGGCGGCCTCTCTCATCCACCCTCCCAGTCCTTCTGCATGATGGCGGCCTCTCTTATCCACCCTCCCAGTCCTTCTGCATGATGACGGCCTCTCTCATCCACCCTCCCAGTCATTCTGCACGATGGCAGCCTCTCTCTTCCACCCTCCCAGTCCTTCTGCACGATGGCGGCCTCTCTCATCCACCCTCCCAGTCCTTCTGCACGATGGCAGCCTCTCTCTTCCACCCTCCCAGACCTTCTGCATGATGGCAGCCTCTCTCTTCCACCCTCCCTGTCCTTCTGCACGTTGACGGCCTCTCTCATCCACCCTCCCAGTCCTTCTGCACGATGGCGGCCTCTCTCATCCACCCTCCCAGTCCTTCTGCATGATGGCGGCCTCTCTCATCCACCCTCCCAGTCCTTCTGCATGATGGCGGCCTCTCTCATCCACCCTCCCAGTCCTTCTGCATGATGACAGCCTCTCTCATCCACCCTCCCAGTCCTTCTGCATGATGACGGCCTCTCTCATCCACCCTCCCAGTCCTTCTGCACGATGACAGCCTCTCTCATCCACCCTCCCAGTCCTTCTGCACAATGGCGGCCTCTCTCATCCACCCTCCCAGTCCTTCTGCACGATGACGGCCTCTCTCATCCACCCTCCCTGTCCTTCTGCACGATGACGGCCTCTCTCATCCACCCTCCCAGTCCTTCTGCATGATGATGGCCTCTCTCATCCACCCTCCCAGTCCTTCTGCACGATGACGGCCTCTCTCATCCACCCTCCCAGTCCTTCTGCACGATGGTGGCCTCTCTCATCCACCCTCCCAGTCCTTCTGCATGATGGCAGCCTCTCTCATCCACCCTCCCAGTCCTTCTGCATGATGACGGCCTCTCTCATCCACCCTCTCAGTCCTTCTGCATGATGACAGCCTCTCTCATCCACCCTCCCAGTCCTTCTGCGTGATGACGGCCTCTGTCATCCACCCTCCCACAAACACATATTTCATCTCGTGTCTGTGTTTAAAGAGCAACAGTCTTACTGAGGAAATGAGGCTTAATGGATGTGGAGAGTGTGTGTGACATTATATCAACAATTCATTAACTTTACTTAGGTTTACATGATTGTCTTTCCAAACTTCCTTTTTGAGATATTCTGAAATAATGCCACATACAGTCCAAATGCAGAATACTACTTTAAATGAATATTTTGCTCTTCAGATGTACATTCTAATTTCACAGCATGTTAGTTTTAATTCATATCAACATAATGTAAAAAGTACACAAAATAGTGTTGACTCCATTCTCTGAATGCATTTTGGATTAATGGTATATTTACTTTATGGGGTTGTCATATGAAATGTGGAGATTTGAATTTCAGACCCATCAGTTTTCTGACAGTGTACAACTTTAGCACTATCATAAATCTAGGAGGAATGTGGAGGGATGTGTAGGAATTATACAGAAGAATGAAATGTCTGAATCTGTAACAGCTCCATCTTGCTTAAGAAGATGGTGGAACTACAGCTAAGTTACCCTTGCAGGGGTGGATTAGAGAATGGCCAAGATATGCTGTAAAATCAGTGCTGTGCTAGTTACTTATAAAAAGCATCACGTTACTATTACTGGTTACTTTTAAGTGAAAGTAATATGTTACTATTACTTATTACTTTACTAAAAAAAGTAATATATTACTATTACTAGTTACTAACTAAAGTAACTAGTTATTTTTGAGTTACTTTTACATAAGTATAGTTTATCAATTCTCATATTCAGATTTACTAACACAGTACTTGTGTGTGAGGAATACATGCTTACTGCACATGAATACGAGTATATTAAAGTTGTAGACACAGTGTTACAATAAATTTTACAGTTTACAAAGTCCCACAGGCTAGTCTTTATAGTCAGAGAGTCACAATTTAATATTTAAACCAAAGTATGCATAGCCAGCAACACAAGACCCATAACAAATTACAACCCATCAAATTTTCAACAATGTACATTAGGCTAATCTGCAAATGCTGAGGATGCAGAAATGCTTACAGAAAATGTCATATAAGTCTAACAAGACTGTTAACACAACAACGTCGACCAAAATATCACTTTATATACCTATTCACAATAACTACACATTTCTGTTGGCTCGAAGAAGGACTAACTTTTCAAAGTGTTCGTCGGTGAGTCAGCAATTGTCCACCAAGACTGAACAGGCATTCAACAGGTGCATTAGATGGCAGAGCTATATTAGTGTTCAGAAATATCTTCTTGACTATAGGATAACTGTTGAGAGAAGGTATTTCTCTGGAAGGGTCAGCCAGATACATGTCCATCTGAGAAGATATGCTGACATTGGCTGGTGTCGACTCTTTGAAGCTGAAGAAGCTGTCCTTGGCAGTTAATGCAGAAGCTTCAGATGACCCATGTGCAGGTTCATCCAGTTTCTGCATGGCATCAAGGGGCAGAGCCTTGCCTCTGAGTTTCTGCTCTTCACTGTCCATCCATCACAAACAGAACTGTAGATGCACTATGCTAGCCAGAATGAGCTCTTCACGCTGCAGAAGATGATTGAACCGAGCCTCAATGCCTTTAAGAAGAGCATCAGCTAGTGGCACAACAAGTTTCACAGACTGCCTGACTTCAGACAACCTGTTCTTCAGGCACATAATGGTGGGGATCAGGATTCCCAAGAAGCTTTTCAGCTCTGACTGCAGGATGTTCAGAGCCATTGCCAGGGACTGCATAGCTTGCACAAACTCAGCAACAAAGGTAATTTCTGCAGTCCTGAAGATGACAAATCCAATCTGTTCACATATCTCATTCAGCAAGCCTTCACCTCAAGTTGCAATGAGTTGAATTC
The DNA here is from genome assembly GCF_019279795.1 of Protopterus annectens. Classification (NCBI taxonomy): domain Eukaryota; kingdom Metazoa; phylum Chordata; order Ceratodontiformes; family Protopteridae; genus Protopterus; species Protopterus annectens. The sequence continues at coordinate 777,939,527 of NC_056737.1, read as the reverse complement.
TCTCCATCGCATAGAAAGTGGGATTCCATCATGTCACATTGGGAATAATCAATGCCAGATCACACTTATTTCAAACCACCTCAGCAGCTTGCGTGCTGCGACTAGCCTTGTTCCAAGCAGCATATCATTTAGCCATGGTGCTTCACATGATCTTTTTATACTGTGCATCACTACAAGCAGATTCAGCATCTTGCATGACAACTAGATTCAATGTGTGCGCTGCACATTTCAGATGGGGAGGCAGTGAATAGGTGTTTTTGCTTTGCCCTGACTGACTCAGCATGGCTGTCACACTGTTTTAAATCACTTTTTCACCATCATCATCCTCATCTTCGGACAGAATGCTTGTAGTCTAAGATCTCTCACATTCTGAGAAGACAGTGAAAGCCTTTACAGAACTGCTGCCATAATCAGTAATTGTTACACACACCTTTTGATCTGTCTTATACTTGATGGGAATGCTCTCAAGAGTTGATGCTATGAGATCATATGTATGCCTCCCCTGTAATCTGCAGCATGACAAAGCAGCTGACTTTCTTTGAAGTCTGTCACAGTCAATTCATTGGGTGGTGACACCAAAGAAACTATGATTCTGATGGGTCCAAATGTCAGTCGTAGTGTGCTGCATACTATCAACATTCATGCTGGAAGAAGCTGCAAGCATGTTCTTATCATTCATAAGCATATTCATGTACTTTTCTAGAAGATCATATATCTGCCAGATCTCTGTGTCTTTGCATAAAGTTAAATCACTGTCTCAAAGCAAAATCTTTTTCACTGCATTATTATTAACACCACACACAAGCTTGTCTTTTATCAAGTCACCTCTCAGATCACCAAATCTGCACATTTTCAAGTCAGTTATATATGCTGTAAAAGTTTCACCAGGTTTTTGATCTATTGTGTAAAATAGTGCCTTTCCACTGTAATATCCATTTCAGGGTTGCACATTTCCCTAAATTTACTTTTTAAACACTCATTCTTCCCATGTTTCAGCCTGTATCACAATATGGCAGTTTTCCCCCTTCTCTGCATAAACAGCAGGTGCATACACAAAAGAATATTCTCTCTCAGTGGCTTCTGAAACAGCTAAATTGAGCAGAATAAATGCTTTTGTATGTGCGTCTTTATCAGAAAAAGCAGCCTTTATGAAAATATCATATTCTTGCTCAAACACTCTCCAGTTTTCAGCAATTTTATTATCAAACACAAGCGGATCAGGTCTGTGAAATCCCTCTGCCATGCCAAATAAGTGTCAAACACACATCAAGTACTTGTAATTATATTCAGCTGTACAGCAGACTGAAATAACTGTACTCTTTGAAAAGACTGTACTGTAATACTGCACACACTGCCAACACTTTGCACACTTTAGATACTTTGAATAGCTTTAGTTAATGTGAAAAAGTAGTACATTGTGAAAAAATACATTTTTTTCTCTTTTTTGAACATTTTATATGATTCTGATATTGTTTCAAATGTTTTCGTAATTATTTCAAGTACTTTTTTCAGTATGTTGCAATTTTGAACATTTTGTTTATTCAGTAATTTGTTTGGAATGCTTTGCTTTATATTCATTGAGGGAAAATCATTTAAATGAGTTTAAGAACCTGGAAATATTTTCTGACCTGTTTACGAGTCGTTTGAGCCACTCTTGTATATTCCTCCATTTCTGACTGTGCGCCTCATGGTTTTAAGAAATTTTGACTTTGGATCACATTCTGAGAACATGTCACTCATCTTGTGTATTCAAATAAGATGACGAGGCTTGGGTGCTCATTTAAGATATTTATTACACACAAACACATCAGGATGGATGACTGGAACATAAAACTTAAGCGAACTAGCTAACTGACTGATTGCTACACACATACACGCTTTCACTCCAGCTGCTTACACAAAATGGCACTCTGCTTGCATTACACAAAATGGCACTCTGCACGTGCTCGGTACTTTCTGTGCATGTGCCCATGAACTACAGTGGCTTTAAAAGTACAACACACACACTATGATCTACACTCCCTGTGTTCGAATGGGTTTCCTCAGGGTGTTCTGGTTTCCTCCCACATTCCCAAGACATGCTGCAGGTGGATTAAACATTCTAAATTGGCTTTAGGTGTGAGTGTGTGCATGTGTGTGCCTTCCTGAAGAAGGCTGAATGTTGGGCTGGCAACTCAACAATGTAAAACTCCACTGCCACTTGTTTTGCATACTGATGACCCACCGTGGTGATCCCTAATGGGCACAGCTGAAAGGAGAAGAAAAAGACTAGTCTTTATAGCTAGAGAGTCACTGATAATGATTTAACCAAACCAGCCAACAGCACAAGACCTATAAAAACCTATCACATTTTGTCTATTTTCAGCAACTAAAAATAGAAACCTGATAAGAATTTTATACAGAAAATAACAAAATATTGTCAGGACAAAAGTTGGTTGATCATAGATCCACTTGAAGCGTCCTGCTTGGTGCAGTGGGTTGGGGCATCAGGTGCTCAACTGTTGAGTGATGAGTTTGATTCCGACTGATGCTGGTATGAAGAACCAATGCCATTTATTATACTGCAAGGTAAGGATATGATCTCTGGCAGGCTAGAATTGTCCAATGTTAGGAGATGTTTTAGTGGGTGAGAGTCCCACAGTACCAGGGCAGGGCTGGAGTCTGGTCATCATTAGCTTTCACCTCCTTGCAGTGCTAAAAAATGAAGTAAATTTTGCTCCAGACTAATTGTAATGATCTATTATGAATGCTATGTGCTATGAGTTGTGCCAACATTATGCTGTAATTTTTTATCCAAATTGCCACTTCAAAGTGTCTATTACCTCCAAACATCTGATTATTATTCATACTATATAGGGAACCCGGAAGTTTTACATCACTCTTTAGGAGGCTATATCATCCACGTTGAGAACCACTGGTTTAAGCAAAAATAACTCAAAAGTAACTCACATTTAAGTTACTAGTTACTAAAAAAGTAATATGTTACTATTACTAGTTACTATTTTGAAAAAGTAACTAGTTATATTACTAGTTACTAGAAATTGTAATACATTACAGTAATATATTACTTATTGTAATATATTACTCCCATTACTGCGTAAAATTGAACTCAAAATGAGCTGTATGAAAATGTGACTGGGATACAGGTGCATACCTGTCACTATATAGATATATATATATATATATATATATATATATATATATATATATATATATATATATATATACACACACACACACACACACACACACACACACACACACACACACACACACACACACACACACACACACAATCAGTAACATCAGGGTTCCAGAGGATATTCTTGATGTTAAGTATGCCTTTGACTTAAAGATGACAAAATAATAGCTTCTAACAAGGATCATGAACTTTAAAAAAAATGAGCTAGCATGTATTTTTTCTTAAAACAGGAAACTTGCTGAACATTATAGAATACATAAAATAATAAAAGGACAAAGCAAAATCTGCTAAAAGGTTTTTAATTGTTTGCTGTTTCTCTTTTGCAGGATTTTACATTTTCATACATAAGAATAAATTAAACGTTATAGAGAGAAATCAGTGTTCTTTGTCTTTTCATAAGAACAAAATAAACAGTCACTACTCCATGGAGAGTCAGAAGGCTGTGTATGGTGGAAACAAATAAGCATATGGGGTGGTGATATTTTGGCAATAATCCATGATATTGTGTGAGTAACCAAGGATTACCAGTGGTTGGAGTTGTCTGATCATAAGGTTGAAGCCTAACGAATTAAACAAAGCCCAACCATGGGTAAATTCCTAGTTTCTCATAAACAGGAATGGATTATTGCAGTTATACAGTGACATTATTTAAGAAAGAAAAGTCTTTCCTTTTTTAAACAATGCCATTGTATAATCGGAATGGATTATCCTTCCACATTTTCTCTGTCACCGGACATCCAACACACACACTGCACATGTGTGGGTTGCATACTTGCCAACACTTATACAGTGCATCACTAAAAGATAAGCAGCTTTACAATAAGAGCTGCTGTAACCACTGCTGAAGTAGAAATGTGTGTACTGACATGTGAAGAACTAAAAGAGACTCTCCCCATTAAAGAAGCAGAAAAGCAGTCATAACAACAGGTAAAAACGAGAGAAACCCTCTCCTAGATGCGTGGAGGGGGATTGTTATTTTTATAAAGTGCATCACTTGACAGCTTCTTGGAAGAGTTTCTTTCACTTCTACAAGCATCAGTATTGCCAAAAAGCGGAAGTGTGGCTATCACAACTCCATATAGTACAAAGGTAGACACAAGCTGACCGTAACCAAGAATTTTCACCTGTCCAGTTGCTATAATTTCTCAAAGTGTTTTGGGTTTCTAATACCATTATGGGAATGGACCCTATTCCTATGTCAAAGTGTGATTAAAGTTAATGAAATTAATATTGTTTCAATCTTTGATGTTAGCCAAAAGTGAATAAAAACAGATCCGTACTTCCTTACATTAAGGCATTCTAAGGCCTGCATCACATCCTCTGTTTTTGCTCCTAGCAAGCATAACACTATTCGTTGTTCATTATCTTCTCTGAAAATGTAAGTATCAATTCCTCTAATTGAATCTTCAATTACAAGAATATGTTTTCTGACCAGATTTAAAGATCTTCAATTTCTAATTCTATAATATCTGCTCTATCAACCGTGACATGATGAATGTTCTTCATCACCATTAGTCTTATTAAGCCCACTGTTTTCATTGTTATTACATTTGCAAGAAAACACTTCTTATGCGGCAGGCTTTGTATATCCACAACTTCAGCCGCATTGTCAGCATCTGCATTTCTCCTCTTTTTTCTTAATGTTCTTCAGTCCTTCATGTTCACTTTTGATTTCTTCCTTTTCACCTCCCCCTTCCCTCTTTTTTTACCTTGTCTTTTGGAAAAATTATGCCTTTTCTGTAAACTGAAGGTTTTCTGATATAAAAATGTTACCATTCCCTACAAACTAAATAAACAAAACCAGAAGTAGCACAACTGAATGACCAATTTGGTAGACAACAAATGCAGTACTGTACTACCAGGAACCTGGTTTATTTAGCTAAGTGCCAGGATTGTGACTCTTTTTATGCTGGCAAAACCAATAGAATGTTGAAGGAGAGGGTTTTACAGCTCTGCAGAGACATAAGGACTGGTAGCATAATGCGCTGGCACAGCATATTAAGAAAAATTTGGGACATACTTTTAAATTTATGGTCCTACAGTTATGCACTTTAACCAGAAGAGGGGGGGTGATATTTCCATCAAAACAGAACAGATTGAAGTTAACTGGATTGCAGATCTGCAGGCTGATAGAATGCCAGGGCTTAATAGTGTTCTCCCACTAAAGCCTGTTCTTAGAGGGCGTAGACCTTGGAAGTTGAATTGATTGGTCCTTCTGGAGGTGTGTGCTGTATTGCAATTTTATTGGTTGAGTGTGTTTTTAAATAGGTTGTGCTTTATTATGTTTTGTACTTGTATTTTAAAAAGAGTCAGATTACTCGAAAATGCTTATCTTGGTTATTAAAGGTTTTACTCACACTCTGCAGTGGTGGATCCTTTGGTTTTTTTTTTGTTGCTGTTGTTATTCCCTAGAATCTGAGTGTTACATAACAAAGCAGTGCCCTTTTAAGTATGTATTCTCTTTGCTTTATAGTCCTTTATTAATTTATTTTTCTTCTTTTTTATTGTTGTGAACTTCTTCCTTTCTTTCTTTTTTATTTCCTTTTATATGCGCTGAATCCTCAAATTGGTGAATACTTGTATCCAGAATTCCAAAGCTGTCAGTGATATTATCTTGTTTCTTAGATGACTGAGTTTTATAGACAACAGACACATCCTTTCCTTAATGTGTTCTACTTGCTCTTTACCTAACATTATTTATCTCATCAGTCCAGTCATTAGTATATGTAACAATAGTTCTCCAAGCCATGCCAAATGCACATGTACAATTGTCATTAGTAAGTGTAGATTTTTCTACTCATCCAACATTTCATGAGGAATATAGTTCATCAGTGTTATCAGGTGTTACCTTTAAATATGCACAGCATTTGCTATACTGTACAAGATAGTTGTGCATTAGCAAATCATTATCGGCATACTCATTTAAGGAATCCGTATTCAGCTGCAAATGAATAAAAAATTATAATATAAAAGACTAATCAAATCAGTAACCACAGAATTCAAAGAGAACTTAAACCTCTAAGAGAAAAGCCATACAAACAATATACAACTAAATATTTTAAGACAGTAAAGTTGTTGGTCTAACTATACAAGTTGTGAAAGTCATGCAAAAGCTGGAATTCCTTCACATCATGTGCAAAAGTGCACAATAGCTTCTGCTCACTATTGCTTGCAGTCGCACATCTTTTTAACAGTAAAGATCAATAAATCACAAACCAAAACAGAATTGTTTAGATAAGCTCTGTATTGTACTCTCTGCAGTGTTTGTGAATTTATAGCTAACTAGGCCCCTTGGTATGGCTAGAATTTGCCTGTGTAAAACCTATCCCTTTCTAACAACTAACCAAGAAAATTAAAGGAAAACAAGCAAAATATAAATCAAAGTAAATCTCGTCTAAAGAGTTATCCCTTCCGTCATGCAAACAGTGAAAAACAGTGAGTAAAAATTCAAATATAAATTCAAATAAAATCTCTTACCAGGCTACTGCACTGTCACTCACAAACCAATGCACAATTGTTTACATAAGTTCTGGATTTTCCAGAATTCCTTTGGAGGCAGATTGCCTCCTTGAAATCTATCAAATTTCTTGATTCAACAACCTTCTCAGAAAAGTCATTCCATCTGTCCACAATCATCTTTCTGTGGAAAATACTTCCTTGCATCATTTTAGACCTGTTCCCTGTCTTCACATTTTTCTCACTTCTTCATGCATAATTCCTCTAATTATGGTGTTACCATCCTGGATTTAATTAATTCCTTTAAGGCACTTGAGTGTTTTATCATGCCTCCTTTATATTCAGGTTATATCATTTATTGCCTTTAGTCTCTGCTCATATTTATTTTGGTGTAGACTTTTCAGTACATTTGATAAGCTTCTTTGCACAGACACCATAATCTCAATACCTTTGCAGAGCCAAGTATAACAGGTTATAAGAAGTTCAGAGGTGTATATTAGCTAATGACCACTGGGACCTTTTAAACCTAGCTATGCACCCCAAATCTCTGACAAGTTTGGCTAACTTTAATTGAGTAAGCAGGATATTGGGCGATGAAACATTTTCAAACAGGAGCCTGGGGCTAAACCATTTACAGGCTGCCTGTGTCCATTTGAGACATAGGTGCCAAACCAGGGATGAATTTCTAGTTCCCTATCCAGTTTTCCAATTTATACTTGAAATAGGTTAGGGAAGAACTCTGCTTCGCCCGTTCCAGAGAAGGAGTAGTCCCTGGAATACATACCTGTCTCTCCAGCAGGTGCTATTTATATCACAGGCAAGGTTTAAGTCATTGGAATGGGTAATGCTGGTGCTGTTTGTTTTATAGATATGTAAGTGCTCCATCAGAGTGGGGTCAGAAGTTGCCTTGTAAGTCAGGCATAGATCTTCTCTCAAAAGACTATAGGAGAAAGAAAACAGGGATAGAGATTTCAGGCGACTGCATAAGGCATGTTATTTACTCCCTATATTCTTTTAGTAAGGAACATCTGTGAATGTTCCAGTTGTTGGATGTACCTGGCTAGGTACACATCAAAGGGAGTGCTGTACTCAGTGACAAGTCTCATGAGTGCTGAACACATAGGGCACTAACCTTCTTGGACCTAGATGCCATACCTTTGTTTACTCTATGTTCTGTGACTTATAATTTCCTCACTACCATAGACACCTTATTGTCAAAAGCTGGATTGCTGTCTTCATGTGTCTCCAAGTCCCTGATTACTGCATCAGCTCCTATGGGTATGTTGTCAGTATGGTAGTTAACAGGGGTGGTTGACTTCCTTAAGGATAATATTTTGCATTTCTTGGCATTAAGTTTTAGTCCATTGCTCTGACAACAGCTATATGCTCATGTCAGTCCTTCTTGGAGAACATTAGTGTCACTAGTGGATTCTATGACTGCTTGTAATTTGCAATTATCTGTAAATGTGATCAACCAGAGGCCCTTGACATTGGACTTGACTTCAGAGAAGTAGATGACAAAAAGGAGGGGTCCCTGGGCTGATCCATGAGGGACTCCTCTGGTAACTGGCCTCTTTGTAGATGTGGACTCCCTACTTCTAACTTCCTGAGTCCTGTCTATAAGTCAACTGGCTTGCTGAGTCCTGCCTGTAAGCCAGCTGATAGTCCATCAGGTGACATAATAGTTTATACCTAATCTCTTGAGTTTATCAACAAGGTCCAAATGGTGTGTTGTGTCAGATGCCTAGGTAAGGTTAAGCTAGGCAGTGTGGATCATTTTACCTTCATCCAGTGCTTTGATGACCTTCTCAAAGACGTATACCAGTTTGAGTAGGCATGACCTGCTTTTGGCAAAACCATACTGGGTTGGGTCCAGTGTTTTTGAGGTCTCATGTCATTACTGAGCATTTCTGTAATAATTCTTTAAATAGCTTTGAATATGAGACTAGTGAAACTTATGGGTTAGCAGTTTCCAGGGTCTATAGATAGACCTCCTTTGTGCAGAGGGATGGCTGCTGCTGTTCTCCATTTGTGAAGCAGAAAGCCTGTTTAGAGGCTATGGTTAGTGATTCCAGAAGGCCTGAAAGGTCAGGTTTCATGCTATATGGAAGGCAGCTGATTATATTATCGAGGCCCATCGATGCAGTGGTATTGATCTTACAGAGCATTGAGTACCTGTTCTGTAGTGATAGTAGGGGGGTTGTATTTGGTGGTATTTCCTGAGTGGAGGCTGGAGGGAAGAGAGGGGTTAAAGTTAGAGCAGAATTTGTCTGCCAGTAGGTTTGCTGCTTTTGGCTTAGTCTAGGTGGCCTCATTAACAATGAGTTCTGCATACATTTGAGTATTGGCTTTGAAGTTGCAGACATAGCTAAAGAGTGCTTTGTGGTTGTTCTTGGCCTGGAAGGCCAGATTTACCTCAAGGTTTGTTTGTTGACTTAATTTATTTTCTGAGTTGTTGGTTTAGATTGAGAGTGTTTTTATCCTACCAGGTGTTACACTTGTTAAGTTTTACCATGAATTTCTTCTGTTTGTTATACAACTTATTGATGTTGTGATTTCATTGGGGAGGCTTGTTTTTTAAGTTAGTTCTGTACTCATTCCTGGAAGATATAACTGCATCTGTATAGCTATTAACATGCTTGTATAGAGATTCTGTGAGCATTTCTGCACAGGGTTTATGGGAGGGCTTAAACGTTTTCCAGGTTATCAATAATAGGAAGTTAGCATTTGAGTAGCTCCTGAATATTCCAGGGTTAGCTTGGGATTTGTGTGTGACATCCCTCCTCTGGGCCAGTAATCATGAAGCCTCAATCCTCACCACTGACACTAGTGGGGAACGATCACTTAGAACAAAAATAGATACACACAGTATTTTCAGAAGCAGCTCTCTGTACCAAGTACACAAGAATCACACTTTAGTCCTGGGTCTGGACTTCCTCTCCAGGCCCCAAATAACACTCTACACTGACATTGGAGAAATATGTGCTGTGTCCCAGTTGCAGGTAGCTAACATACACACTCTTTGAGATTTGATTTTCACACACACACACACACACACACACACACACACACACACACACACACACACACACACACACCTGTGAAAGGCTGACACAGATTTACGTGCTATGCCACCTCCACCCAGATAATAAGGTAGATTCACTGCCACTAGCCAGCTACTTTAAGGCTCTTACCAGGATACTCAATTACTCTTAGTAAAAGTAATACTTATACAAATGGTAATGTTTGACCAAGTGGCAAGACTTTCAGGAGCATGAAGCCACAGTGCCACCAAATAAATGCAATTACTCTCAAGGGTTAAAATATTTTCTAAACAACCAGCCACAATGAAAGGTATAGATACTGTATATTTAATAATAAATAATAAAATTGAAATCATGAAAATACTGAATATCTATTTATAATAAACACCAGAGTTTCAATTCACAGGAAATATAAACAAATAACATAGATGAAAAGACTCAGACAGATACAGAAACACAGTACTTTTAGCTAACCTCACTATATTTTCCTAACTGACTGAAGAATTACTGTTCCTAGTTAAGTTACTTACTAAAGCAAGGCAAGATGAAGTGGGTGAGTGGTCTTGTGAGCTTCAAAACAGAATGCTATCTTCTACCACATCTCTCACTAGCATCTAAATACAATGTCAGTGCTGGCTACAAAATGACATCACATCAGGCCACCTTACTCTGTGTTTCCCACTCTACTCCCTCACTAGAAACTTCAGCTGGGATCTGGCACAGGTGTGTCACAATTCACACATACAGCTTTGCTAAGATTTATTCCAGCATCTGGAGACTGTAAAACAATTCCAGTACTTCTACCCTTCCTGCAGAGACTGACAAGCCATTCTCTGGCTCCCCAGGGTAGCAATTAGTTCACCACTAAGGACAATAAGAGCAGGATCCCAGCCCAGACATTGTGTCTCTAGCTGTATTCAGACCTGCGAGATAAAATCTGTATGGCCTAAACCAAGTCATTTAATTTCAAGCTATTTTTCTTAAGGGTAGCTGGGCTGAGCTTAACCACCTCCCTTCCAGCATCCTCTGTTAACCTATATACATTTCATCAGTTACAGTATAGTCTGATATACATGTATATTTCTTTTATGTCCAGCAGGACCCATTGGTGATACATTTTTAACACAAGCAACCTTACAAATACATTTTTAACACAAACATCTGTGCAAATCAGTTTGATATTCAAATGGCATACAATTCTATACAAAACTCCAGCTAGTTATGCTGGCATATGTTGCACATGCACTACCCTACTCACTCTGGCATAGATGGCACTACCTCATATCATCACATCTCTCCCCTCTTTGAGGACTCAAGTTAGTTTTTCAACTGACCTTGGAGAAACATTGCTTGAGAGAAATGAGTCTGTCTGGGGACACATTAACCCATACCCTGTCTTGTGAGCCTATCTGCATTGGCATTGTTGATGCCACTATGGTGCTGAAACAGGTGATTGTGTCCAGATTTCCCAGTGAACATGTACTCAAACTCTTGTAACACTGCTCTGGTTTCTTGAACCTGGGTAGGGATAGCCGGTGGGTCACTGCTACCCCTTCCAATGAGGTGTCAGTCTGAGCATCACTGAGGATATCATTCACCAGATCCCCTTCAGACTCCTCCTGCCACCCAATGCAAATACTTAACACAATAGTGTCCCTGTCATGCTAAGGCTTCATCATGTTAACATGCTATAATTTGTGCCCCTGCCTCCTGCCTAGCAGGTTTACCATGTAGTTAACATCACTGACCTTTCTTACCACTTTGAAGGGTCCTTCCCAAGCTGCCTTCAGCTTATTGTGTCGACAGGAATGAGCACCATAACCTGCTGTCCCACAGCATACTCTCGGCTCAAGCATTCCCGCCATACCAGAGCTTCTTCTATTGTTGGGTTCCTGCTAGGTTCTCCTGGGCCAAGTCCATGAGCTCCCTAAGCTTTGTCCTGAGGTTTAAAACATATGCTACAACAGACTCCTTGTGGTATTCACACTCACCCTCCCTCTCATCACAAATCAAATTTAAGGGCCCCTTCACCCTATGACCATACAGCAGCTCAAAGGGTGAAAAACCTGTGGATTCCTGGGGTATCTGACTGTATGCAAAGAGCATTCTTTCAAACTGGTCTGCAAATTCCCTTAGCATGGCCTTTAGTGTAGAGTTTAACCTCTTCATAAGACTATTAGTTTGTGGTAGGGGTGGCCTTTAGGTGCTTCACCCCACAACCATCTCACAGACAAGCCGGCAGGTCTGACATGAAATTGGAACATCTGTCAGTCAGTATGCATCTCAGGAAATATGAAACTCTACCACAGACAAATCATGAAATTGGCACCCCTGTCAGTCAGTATTTCTCTCAAGAAATACAAAACTTCACCACAGACAAACAATCCAATATAAGCAGACTTTCTCTCAGGAAACCTACCCCACTGAAAATCTGTAACAAAGCATTTTCCACCTTTTCTGCCTCAATGGAGGACAGAGCCACCACTTCAGGGTATCTAGTAGCATAATCTAGTACCACTAGGATGTATTTCTTCCCAGTGGAGCTTGGGCTATTCAGAGGTCCCACAATATCCATAGCTACCCTCTGAAATGGCTCCTTAATCACAGGCTAAGCCATCAAAGGAGCTTTGACCTTGTCTCCTGTCTTCTCTACTTTTTGTAACTGCTAACAGGTCCTGCAGTACCCTGTTACATCCCTTGCAATCCCAGGGCAATAAAAACACTGCATAATATGTCTCTTGGTATGCTTTATGCTCATATGACCTGCAAAAGGAATGTCATTGGCTATGGCTAGAAGTGCCAGATGGTGGGCCTTAGGTACTACCAACTGCTGTATTACCTCACCCACTAGCCCTCCCTTGGGGGTCCACTCTCTATACAGTAACCCTTTGTTCCAGAATACTTACACTCCTTTTCCTTGAAAATCAGGTGCCTCCTTAGCTATCTCCCTCAAGCCTCATAATGTAGGGTCTGAGAGTTGAGCATGTCTCAACCCTACCTTTGTGACCCTTCCCAGATCCCTTTTCACAGGACTTCTGGTATGTTCTGACAACGGTGACTCACTGTCAGCCTGGGTACTACCACTCACCTCTTCTCTTGCAGTCACTCTATCCAGGGGAACATATCAGCAACTGTGGCTCATCTTCAGAGTCACTGCTACAGGGTAGCTGTCCCCTTGAAATAACCACATCACCAGCCCCAGCTTCAGGTGTGGGGTCTGTCTGGGTCTCCCTCAGACTACCAGACCCACATGCCTGCCTCCAAGCCTGACTGCATGTACTGGATACACACAAGTTGCTGCATTATTAAAATCATTCCCTATCAAGACATCTGCAGGGATATCCTCAAATACACCTACTTTCTTGCTTCCTTTTCCACCCTCCCAGTCAAGGTGAACTCTGGCCAATGTTTTTTGGAATGCGGTCCCTCCTAAAGCTCTGACTGGTGTGGACTGCCCAAGCAAGTACTGCTCCTCTTTAACCACTGCAGGCTTCTCAATGATTATGTCAGAGGCTGTGACTCTCTTAGCAGTTGCCTGTTTACAACCTACTAAGATAGGATACAAACTCCATTGATAGGTAGTTTGGTACCCATGTTGTCTCCTGAAAATTTACTACTGGCATACTGTTATTACCACTTGCTGGCACTCCCACCTTTTGTTCCCCATCTTGCTTTAGTGGATGGGTTCCTATCAGAACGACAAAAAATTAAAATCTCAAATGCTCAGATGAGCGAAAATGCAGGTAACTGAAATCGATCGCGGGACAGTGAAGATTGGAAAATTTGCCCTTTCCTCACTGTAGTCCAATCTCGGAGTTGGAATATATTTTTATGGGGGGATGTGGGGGGTTCAGCCCCCCACAATAGCAATTTCGATTACCTGCATTTTTGCTCATCCGAGCATTCAACGTTTTGATTTCTTGCTGTTTTAATATAGACCCTAGTGGACACTTGTATGCCACATGGCCCCTCTGGTTAAATTTAAAACATCTAAACCTTGATCCTGACCATAGACCTTAACTAGTGGCTTCCCCTGTTACTGGTGGACCCTGTTGGAGTAGTTTAGCCTGCCCACCATGGGTTCCCTTATATCCATGTGCAGGACTGGGTATCCCCTTCTTGAGCAGTGGTGCCCTGCTTCTTAATTAGAGATCCCCTTTTCTCCCCAGCTCATCTGCAGAGTTACACTCCTGGTCTGCCAACCAGATTCTCATGTCCTCAGGCAAAGTGTTGAGGGCTTGTTCCCTCATGAAAAGGTCTGCCAACCTTTCAAATGTGGTGACCTGACAGCCACTCACCACCTATGAAAATAAGTTCTTAGTGCAGCAATATAATCACATACACTTTCATCTGCCTTATGTCTATGCTCACAAAACTCTTTGTCTGTAAGCTTCAGGTGCTAACTTAAAACATTCCAATAAACATTGTTTGACCTTGTCATAATTTAAATAATCGGTATGAGACAATTTAGAACCAGAGGTTGCAGCTTTACCATGGAGTGAGGGGTTAGGAAACATACCCAGAACCCTTGGTTAGCATTATACTGTTTACATACTCTTTCAAATATTTGAATAACACTATCAAAATTATCACATTCTTTATACTGTGGAGTAAATTTACTGTCCTTTGCTGCTTCTGGGATTCAGAAGTTCCCTTCCCCATTACCTCCATGTTCCTATCGAAGAGTCACCATGTCCCTCTCATGTTGACGCTGCTTCTCATTTTCTTTGATTTCCAAATCCTGCAGTCTCTCATTTTGTTTGGCCACCAAATTCCACAGCCTCTCTGCCAATTCTAATTTCATGTGTTTTGCCTCCATTTCATGTCTCTTTAACTTTAGATTAGTTTTTAAAGCCTCTGAGGAAAAGTTGAACTGTCCTGTTTCTGAGGTCTGCACATCCCCATTGCCAGACTGGTTGTCCTCCTGGTTGCTGGTTTGTGCTGCAGCTGCAACTAAGGCTGAAATCATTTCCTCTATAGTCAGGTTGGCATGTACCAGTCCTTTGGATTTCCACACCTTAGTCAACTGGTTCACTGTCAGCTTGACATAATCGTCTGCTGTCATCTTTACCTGCTTTGTCTGACTAAAGTAAACTAACAAAAATAAATAAAACTCTGCATATTCACCTTGTGACTGCTGAGAGTACACACATCTTTAGTGACAATGGCTCACAAGCTATACAGGTTAAATTACTGCCAGCAATTTGGGACATCCCTCCACTGGGCCAGTAAGCAAGGAGCCTTAATCCTCAAGACTGACGCTGCTGGGGAAAATTCAATTAGAGCAAAAATAGATACACACAGTATTTTCAGATGCAGGTCTCTGCACCAAGCACAATTTCTGTTAAGACCACACAGGGAGCACACTCCATTCCTGTGGCTGGACTTCCTGTCCAGGCCTCAAATAACACTCCATGCTAATCCTGGAGAAATCAGTGCTCTGTGTCCCTGTTCCAAGTAGCTGACACACGCACACACACACACAAACACACACACACACACACACACACACACACACACACACACACACACACACACACACACACACACACACACACACACACACACACACACACACACACATACACCTGGGAAAGGCTGGCACAGATTTACTCACTATGCCACCTCTACCCAGATAATAAGGTAGATTCACTGCCACCAGCTAGCTCCTTTAAGGCTGGTAGCAGTGAAAGGTGCCTATTTACTCTTAATAAAATGAATACCTATACGAATGGTAATGTTTCACCATTTTCTGGCACCACAGGGTAAAGACAATAAAAGCAGGATCCCAGCCCAGAAATTACATCTCTGGATGTATTCAGACCTGTAAGATAAAATCTTTATGGCGTAAACCAAGTCATTTAATTTCAAGCAATTTTTCTTAAGGTTAGCTGGATTGATCTTAACCCCTTCCCTTCCAGCATCCTCTCTCTCTCTCTCTCTCTCTCTCTCTATATATATATATATATATATATATATATATAGTTTCACTTCATAAATGCGATTTGCTGAAATATCGAATTTCAGCAGTTCGTGTCCATGAAGCCAAAACCTCTAAATAACGAAAGTGCATAATCACGAATAGGACTAATGTCAAATTCACACTTATGCATTTTTGTTATCATACACAAGTGTTCGGCTGGGATGGTGTCTGCAGTTTAAGGTGTGTGAGTGTTTTTGTAACTTGTATGAGTGAGTCAGGGTAGGGAGGTGAGGGTATGAGTGTGTGTGTTGGCCGTGTGTGATTTTTTTTTTTTTTACTGTTAGTGCAATCTCGGAGTTAATATATATAAGTATGGGGATGGGGGCACAGGGGGGCTTGCCCCCTGCATATGTTTAGTGTAGATGTGTGTCTGTGTGGTGTTTTATTGTTTTTCAGTGCTTTGTGGTCTGGGTGTTATGATGTGTGTTGTGTGCTGTATGCTGTGTGTTCGATGTTGTGATTTTGTGGTTGTGAGGTGTTGGTGTTTTAATGGTTTCGACTTTATACTGTTGAAATTCTGAAATTCGATATTTCAGCATTTCGGCAATATGAAGTAAAACCATATATATATATATATATATATATATATATATATATATATATATATATATATATATATAAAAATGTGTCCCTGACAAAAGATTAAATGCTCAAAAGAGCGTATGTTAGAAATGTTAGAACATCAGGCCTGGATATCTGAAAACCTGGAAGCTTGAACAGTATGGCAGAAACATAAAATCTGTACCCCCCCACACACCCACTGCTAATTTACTATACCAATTCCAAGATCACACTACAGTGGGGAAATGGGCAAAACCCCAATCCCCACTGCACGGCCATACATCACAGTGACAGCACATACCATTTGAGCTACTGGGTTTTCAGTTATCTGGGCATGATGTTTTAATTTTCACTCTTCTGAGCATTTGAGCTTTCATCATTGATCTATATATATATATATATATATATATATATATATATATATATATATATATATATATATATATATATATATACACACACACACACACACACACACACAGAGAAGGCAGTTGTCTATTGTTTGGACCTTTCCAACATTAGTCACTTCACTTTTTCATTTCCTTTTGCTTTATGTAGCATTGCTTACTGCTCTGTTTACTCTTTCACTACTGCACTTCTTTTTATTTTCATCTTCATTTGTTAACCTTTTCAAACCCACAGTAGTTTTTGGTGTTGTTTTGTTGGTTTACCACACATTTATTTATTGGCTTTGTAATAAATGTTTTGATTTTTTTATAGTTCTTCCACATCTTTTGCAAAGGTAAGTCATCCAGAAGGTCAAAACTCTTACTTTGCTGTGATCTGCAGCAACATTGTTATGAATAATACTGTTAAAAGTCATTACTACTTGCCAACTGTGTCCAAAATCTCCACTCTCCATTTTATCTTGACAGTACGATATCTATTTTTTCTTGTTGAAAGTACATGCTAACACCAACTGCCTGAGCTATGCTACATGTAGACCATTAAACATGATAATAATCCTCAGTGTTGACAGAGTCCCAGTGTTCTAGTTAACACATGGGATTTTTATCTCTGTTACTGTCATCATTCTAAATATTCATTCAATGATTACCTTGCCTTTTTCCTCCATTTGTGGAGGGAATTTGTAAATAAATCATTGTGAATTGTGATGATTTAATTTTTGCAGTATACTCCAGTGTTTCTGCTACTGTTCCTATGATTCAGCATTTTTAAGCTTACAGGAATACTAAACATAATTTAAGAATTTTTGCAGTCTTAAATTATGTTTAACATTCCTGTAAGCTTAAAAACAATTAAATATTTATTGATAATAATTGCCAATATCGGCAAATAGAAGTAATTTTGTTAAATGACCTATAATTTACCTGCAAGACCTGAAAACTCATACTTAGTCATTCTCAACACCCTCCCTTTTATAACTATCTTTGTGTAAGATTGTTTTGAATAGTCATTACTTCTGTCTGCTCATCTCAATAGAACAAACTTCAGTAATTGTATAATAGAAGTTGTGCTCTGTATCTTTTTATCCCTTCTCGCCTACCAGTTCCTTTTGATTTACTACAACCGTTCTTATCCCTTTCTTATGCATAGAGCTGTTGCATAATCCAATTTTGCCTACTTTGACTATCCCATGGAATAGAAACATCATGTAGTGATGACATACTTGAATTATTTTTAGGACTACTGTAGAATATACAGCTCTTCTAACAAGGTTGTCAAGTCCACAAACCATTATATGGAATGTTAGAACTGGAAAGACTGTCACCCATATCTCAGTTGTTTTTCACACTTTTTTTCTGTTTCCCTGCCTGATGCTAATGCCTTTTTAGGAGTTTGAATTATTTTTACTTCTTTTGATTAACTTCTCTTCTGTTGTTTTACTGGTTATCTGTTTTTAAAGGAAGAGATGATATCCACCTGTCTTTTGGCTGTGTCCCCATTTTCACCAATTTAATGTCTTGTTAAAGAGACAATTAAACCTATCTCATAAAATTCTGTTCGCATGTTAACCAGATGCAGATTATTTTACTACTATATGTTTTGTCATTCTACTTGTATAAGCAGTAATCCATCACAGTTGGAAACATATTCTTGCATTCTAAACCAATTTATTCATCATAGGGTCATAGGAGATTACTAGATTATTGACCAGGAGGTCATTTTAAGCCTAGCCATTTTATTCCAATGTAATACCATAGAAATGCTAGTCAATACCCAATTTAATGATGACTACCCATGTCCATGAGGGTTGTGGGCTCTATCTCTGGTAAGAATTTTCAGTGCCCTATTCACTCGTCCAGGTTCCTCTTTAACAGTGTCATAAAGGCGCTCTGTTTTACATGAATTGGTAGCCTGTTCCAAAGATACCACTGTCACTGGGAGATGAATCTGTCCCTCCAGCATGCCCTGTTTAAATCACAGGCCATATTTAGGTCCCTGGTAGCTGTAGTCCCATTTGATTTGCGGATATGTGGCAAATTCATTAGGTTTGGGTATTGGATTGCTCTGTAGGCCAGGTATAAGTCTCCCCTAAGAAGTCTATGCAATACAGACTATAGTGACAGGGACTTTAGTGACTCTGTGTAAGGCACATGCTGGACCCCCTTGATCTACTTTGTTAGAAACCTGTAAAGTCTGTCTAATTGCTGCACGTGCTTATTACTGTGTACTACAGCCATGGACAGGAAAAACCCAGACAAAGATTATACTCTCTGGTCTTTGCCTAAGCCACACACCCCTCCCAAATATAGAGACTTCCCTTGCTCTGCTCCTTTCTAATTCATTTTCAGATTGTCACTGTTTAAGCAGCAACAACCACATTTTCTTTCCAGGCAGCTGCTTCTGCACTTTGAAGTTCTGTTTCTTGCCAGGTCTCTCACAGCCATATTAGCAGTGGTCAGTGTTTCTCTATCATCCATTCTGTATTTCTCCTCACCAAATGGTAGTGTATCTTTTCTTGATTCATCCATTCCTCTCAACTTTCCAGATTTTCGCAGAATGTCCAGATTTTTGCCTCATATTTTTGGCCTTTCCCTCATACAATTTGCGGTCTTCTTGCAAATTACTGAGGATTGAAATAATTAAATAATGTGATATGTTTGAGTTTTAGACTTCATTTCCTTCAGAAAATGCATGCTAAGACAAATGCTATTATTCTAGAAACTTTCTACATCTTTGAGAGCAATATTTAAAATCTGTACTATTTTTGGGCCTTTGTCCCCCCCCCCCATTATTTTAGTCTTTGTCCAGATTTCTTGTGCTAAGAGGTTGAGAGGTATGGATTCATCCCTTGTTATTTCTTATAAATCTTCTACTGGGTGTCCCTATGTCTTCCAAGTCATCTTAATTGTCTTAGTATCCTAAGGTACTAGATGATTCGGGAAATAAATAAAGTTGTTAACTTATTTAACTTAGTAATATGTATATAGGTTCATAGGTTCATAGGTTTATACTAGGCTATCTGCCCCCTTATGTTAGAAATAATGTGCCCATTAGTTTGTTGTGCCTCTGTCAGCAGTGACACAGAGCACAGCATGGGGAGTCTCTAGGTGATAAATCTATCCCTCAGTCACTTGCTCTAGTGGTTTCTGGTGGGATTTGGATTTTTTGGAGGAGAGTCATTAATTTTAGTTGGTCATGGCCTTGTATGTCAGGTGTCAGGTCACCACCAGCTAGACGCAGGCGGTGCAAAACTGAGTTGGTTTTTCTTCAGTGGCAGTGGCAGTATAGTTTTGGTTTTTTCATCCTCCTTTGGTGAGGAACATGTACTATCCACTATGGCACCCAGTTTGCAGTCATCCGCAAACTTTAATTCAGAAACACCACCACAATATTTTATTTCGGTTGGGCTTGTATTAATCTGTTGAGCTGTTTTAAGGTAATATGGATCTCTATGGACATGTATTCGGCTTTGCATTAACATATTTTCTGCAACATAACTACAGTTCATGTATATTTTGATGCCCATGCTGATCCCAAAGCCTTAATGAGAACAAAGTAAGTACTGAGCAGATTCTGACGAAGTTCTTTTGTGTCAAAGATAGAACAAAAGCACTCAATAAAGATTCTTTCCTATAATTTCTGCATATTCATCCATGGGAAGGCATATTGTTTTGGTGGTTACACTGTACTGTGTTTAGTTCAATGGAATTCATTTTTTGAAATTATGTTAAAACAAAATATTCATTGTCATCACTTACTACACAAGTAAGATTTCAGCCATAATTATATAATCTACCATGTGCTAATATAATTATCATTAATAACTTCTGTTATATTTCTTGAAACTGGCAGTTACGGTTACTTCTACAGAAATATAACCATTAAAATGTATTCTTTTTCTTAACTTATCATATAAATGTGACCAATTATTCTTTCAACTTTGCCATAATGAAATGCGTGATTTATAAGTTAGATATGATTAATAGTTTCCTTGTTCACATAGTAATGCTTTCTCTTTGCTTGGTACTTATGGACATATTTCACTTCTGACAAGAAATGTGTTATATGTAAGTCTCTAAATACGTTTTATATAATAATATTTCTCTGGTAATTCCATGCATAACCTTATGGATTCCTTTATTTTACCTTATTTTTGCCTTCTTTCTTCCAAACAGTTTCCTTAATACATATTTTACAATTTTTATATGCTATTTCTCCCTTTTATTTACTATATTCTATCAGTATAGATAATTATCTTATCTCTTTCCATAAACTCCTACATCAAAATCCTTTAGTTTCTGCCATACATTTCGTCCTCAGCTTTCTAAGCAAGTAACATACCTACATATTCAACAAATAATATGCATTTATTTATTTATGTGTTTGTTAACATTTGTTTACCATGGTAGTCCAACTTTGATAGTAAGGTAACCCCTTTTCAGTGGATGCCCAAGGAGAAAAGCTGTATACATCAGTTTGAAAATAGACAAAGTACATCAAAGAGAAAAAAAAGTTTCAGTAATTTTCTAGAGGAATAACATACTAATACAAAGTAAGTTTATGAGCAAACAGTAACACAGTAGGTCTGAATCTTACAGATGTACAATAAATCGTACAGATAATTAGTCACAATTACATATACAAAGCAGATTCATGGCAGATCAGCTTTAAGTATGAGTCACATTTATGTACCATTGCATAGTAGTACCAGAGCACAATAGGGGTAGTAGTTGCAATGTAGTGCAGAGCATTCATAGGGGTGGTTATAGAGAGGAGTTCTCAGGTTATAGCTAGCTAGATCCGACTTGACAGAAGGTAAGGAATAAGAAGAAGAGTTTGGAAGGGTTACAATAAATAGACTTGGAATAGAGAACGGAGAGAAAGTGGAGTGGGAAGATTAGAAAAAGAACAGACAGCAAGTTATTAGAGATATACAGGAGGGAAAATGAGGAACAGAATAAAGTAGGCAGGAAACATTTTGAGTGGAGTATCAGAATGTGATGGAAATCGGGAAAACGAAAGACAGAATAGAGAAAGGACTGCCATATGCTAAGTGTAATAGTGTTATAAATTATCTGAGTGAGGAGAGAAGAGATAGGCAAAGCTGTCTTGAAAGCTGAAGAACAGTATTTTGTTAAACTGGTGTAGAACAAAAACAAACTCATGCATCCAGTAAGTGTTTGATTTTCATGTTGAAAAGTTTGTTATTGTTATGTTGTTTAAATATTCAGGTCAAGGAGTTCTATAGTCTGGATACATAAGAGGAGTACCCAGAGTCACAAGCTAAGTTATTAGATGGGATTCTATGGAGAAGTAGCTGTTATGGAGGGGTGCTGTCTATTTAGGGAGCAACTCTGTAAGATATTGCTTAGGAATAAGCATTGGTGAGGTTCATAGAAGAGTTTGTCTGTAGTTAGTAGCTGTGAGAAGGATTACTACCTGGGTCCTTCTAGTCATGAAAACTTTTTAATAGCAGTGTAAGTTGGTGGCAAATTTTGTCACTTTATTTTAACATTTCTCAAAAAGGTTGCATTGTGAGGCTCTTAGGTTAATCAGTACAGGAGTGGTGTATGGGAGTGTAGGAATCTATAAAGCTTAGGCAGCGTGTCTTTTTGTAATAAGATATCCTGAACAGTAAACATAATGTCAAATGAGTTTTCTTAACTGATTCTTTTACATGGCAGGCATATTTCAGCTGTCCAATAATAGTGGCTCCTAGCAGCTTAGTATTAGACACTAGTTCATTTTTGTGCTGTTTGAGGAGGTTAGGGTGAAGACTATTTTTCTGATTAAAGAGATGTTTCAGGTTAAACATTACTTTATTTTTATGGAGATCTATGGAGAGCTGGGTGTTGGAGAGCCTTTATTTAATGGAGATAAGAGAGTCCTCGGTTACCTTTTGAAGCTCATTTAGGCTTTTAGTTGTGCATATCAGTGTTGCATCATCTGCATACTACACAATGATGGCATGTTTACTGCCTGTGTGCAGTTCATCAATAAATATTTTAAAGAGTAGGGCTCCAGAATCGACTCATGGACATTTATGGTAAATAGGGACACTGCCTCATTTGGGGGGGGGGGGTATGTAATGGTTTCCTGTCAAGTAACTTTAGGTTAGCAGTAAAATAATCTTTGTGGAAATGATTTATGTTTATTACTTGGCCCTAGGCATGAGTGTGTGTGTGTGTGTGTGTGTGTGTGTGTGTGTGTGTGTGTGTGTGTGTGTGTGTGTGTGTGTGTGTGTGTGTGTGTGTGTGTGTGTGTGTGTGCCTTCTGTGGAAGGTTGGGTGCTGGGCTGACAACTCGACACCATAAAACTCCACTGACAATCATGAGTGGACAGGTGATCCACTGTGGCAACCCTTAACAGGGAAAAGCCGAAAGTAGAAGAAGAAGAAGACGTGGTTATAAAGATGTTGACTGTGTATGTTGGGCTGATCTTGGATGATAAAGGTTGGAGTGTATTCACTAAGGGTGTCAGGGAAGGGTCCCACTTGAAACTATGCTCTTAGAAGTGTTAGTCAGGATCCATTCAATAGTGGAGTTATTGTTTCTGTTTGTTAGAGATACATCATGGCTTGAATCACTTTACTTTTCTCAGCTGCACCAGTTGCTAAGTACTGAACAGATTAAACTTCAACAACCATTGTTTTCAGTTTTCTGCCAAATTCCCATGCTGAACCAATGTTGCTGGTGGTGTAAGTTGAAGAAGGGAAGCTATGTCAACAGTGTATCTATACTCAAGATAAAATGGAATCTGATAAATGTTTACTGCAAAGACCTAAACTCTTCACTATACAAAAATAGCCAAAAACCATGGTGACTGAGGACTGACAGTCAGTTTGAAAATGGTTCAGTACACATTGCGTATAACTCATTTTATAGGTTTTTATAATAGACTTGAGATAGTATGAATGAAGTGTGTGATACCTACTGACATGTTTACTTAGCAGGTACTTGTATGATGATGGGGATTGCTTGGACTATATGTGAACCAAAGCATCATTATTTATTCTTTCATATTCAAGTAATGTTTTCAATTTCATGAAATTGTTGATCAGTCCTTTATAAATTTGACTTGAACTGTAATCAACACATATTCAGAAAAGTATAATCTTTTAATCTCATTCTCTTTGTAAATCCGTGCTGTTTTTCTTTAAAGTTATTATTAATATTTTTATGGCATATTGCTATATTATGTCTAAAATATTTAATTCATCTGAACTCTAGTTTCCCTTATTCAAAATATTGTACCTCTAGTGTAGAGCATATTAGATTGTATCCAACCTCTTGGCTTACTAGAAATACCAAATCAGTAATGCAAGAAAGAGATGAATCTTGGAAACAAAGGTATAAAGTCAAAACTGAAACCTGCAACCAGACATACAGAGTGCTGAGAAATCTTTCTGAGAAACTCATCCAAACTGACAAAAAAATTCTTTGCCTAACTGCAAAATAATAACCTTTCTTACCCAAAATAACATTGGACAACTATTAAACTTTTGAATTCTGGAAAAACCTATAGTACTAAATCCCCTACCAAATGAAATGAAACAAAACATTGCTCAGCAATTCAGCTCCTACTTCATCCAAGTAACATCTGCAGCACTGAAGAATCTAACAAACCCCCCATTAGATACCCTTCAATTCATTCAGAATAGTACCTCAGCATTTTCTCTTCAACCAATCCAACTAAAATAATAAAAAAAACTTGCTATCATACCTGAAACCTACAACATTAGCAGCTGAGCATCTTCCTGCTGAATACTTAAAATCTGCCACGGATGCAGTAGCCTACCCCTTAGCGATACTAGTCAACAAGTCCACATTAGAATCATATGTACCCAAACTATGGAAAACGTATATTATCCCACTGCATAAAGGAGTGAAATCAGTGATATTATCCAACAATCAACCAAAAGCCATACTCTCTTCCTTGTCAGTAATCTTTGAAAAATGTATACATTCCCAACTGTTAAAGGATCTCCTAGATAACAATTTGTTCTCTCCAGCTCAACTTGGCTTTCGTTGTTCGCAAAACACCACTACAGCTCTTCTCTCCTTCCACAACATGAAAAATCAACTTAGGGATGAAAGTAAACTAGTCTCTTCCATATTTATGAATCTATCAAAAACATTCAATAGAGTCTCCATTTCTAAACTACTAAAACATTACTCTCCTGCAACCTCTCCTGTTCTCCCCTAATGCAGGCAGATAGGACACAATTTGACAAATGGCAAACATTCTGCTATTTTACATAACCATAACCATTGATATCCCTTGGGCTCAATCCTAGGTCCTGTTCTTTTCAATATTTTTATAAACAACTGCCATGCTGCAGTGGAAAAGTCTCCCTGGTTCAGTATGCAGGCTTTCCACTCTAATCAGCTCAGCTCCAAGCATGCTGTCACTACAAAATATTGTACAACAATCCTACTCCTCCATTGACTCTTCACAATCAAACTAATCATCTGCTGAACAGAAACAAAACAAAAATTCTACTTCTCATCCCAGATCAATATTCAGAAATACCTTTACTATATCACCCACACTAAACACTAAACTTCACGTTGTCATACATACTAAATTAATTGGGGTCACTATAGATAACAATCTAGAATTTGACATATACATGCAAAATATTATCACAAGAACCCACATAAAACTAGATCTTCTCTACAGAGCATCTCCCTACCTCACCATGCAATCTAGAAAGACCACTGCTCTCTCATATCTACTACCAACTCTCTCATATGTCTCTCCCCTGCTCACAAATGTCAACTCCTCTCATGTAACAAAACTAAAACAATGTTATAATAAAATAGTAAAATTTGCAACTCACCTTTAAACCCATCATTGCTTAGCAGTCAAACAACTAAACTGACAGCAATTCTCCAGCTGTTAAAACTCATTTAACTTAAACTGGCCCAAAGTATATTTCATCCCCCAAATAAATGTCCAGCACTAAAGACAATAACACTGCGGTACCCCAATCCAGGTCTAAGGACACATCTTGTTCAAGTCCATGGACCAAACAACAAACATAGTAAAGCAACATATTCCTCATATGTATCTAAATGTTGGAATACACTCCCAAATGACCTAACACAAATCATTAATTCATCTCTTAGGGTTCACTTCTTGGGTTCCAAACTATGCTCCTGGCACTCATCTCCTGGCTAAACATTGCTAAAGATCTAAGTATCTGTCCTCTGTTTGTAGT
Source organism: Protopterus annectens (assembly GCF_019279795.1). Taxonomy (NCBI): domain Eukaryota; kingdom Metazoa; phylum Chordata; order Ceratodontiformes; family Protopteridae; genus Protopterus; species Protopterus annectens. Next base: position 777,913,649 of record NC_056737.1, on the reverse strand, counting down.
ATCCTTTTAGTCTTCTTGCATAATCTAAGTTTCTGGGCTTTTAGCAGAAGACCCCAGTAGCTTAGCCACATACATAAAATCTTACCAAACAATCTTCTAACTAGTAGTAATGCCCTACACATATTATTTTGAAACAGTCTGTTAACCTAATGGAAGTTCTTATTAGCATTGTTACTTAATAAAAAATGAAATGCAACTCTATGGAATATCATGATATCAAGGATCTATCTCTTGTCTGTTTTTTTGTTTTCTTTATGTACCAATGTATCTTGTATGTGGTATTTAATATTTGCCTTGCTTTTGTTTTGTTTTGTTTTGTTTGACGTCTTGTAAAGTTTGTTAACCATGGAGTTTTTCTCCTTAGGCATTCTCTGAAAAATGGCCTGCTGTGGTCCAGTCTGACTTTTCCATTAAATGAATGCAAATAACTAAATAACATAGTTAGATATTCCTGTCAAACAATTAAGTGTTATGTTCCAACATTCGGTTTTATTATTAGGGTGACTTGTTCAGCCATAGCTGGGAGGGTGTAATGGCAGAATTTCCTAGATGTTTTAGGAATAGTATCATAAATGAAAAGTTATTTTGCGTGGTTGGTTTATTATGCACTTTCTTGCTTTGGAGGTTTTTGGATGGATTAAAGACAGTGGGATTAGTGGAAGTTGTGAAGTGTCTGTAAAACTGTGTATACATATGAAATATATATATATTTATATATATATATATATATATATATATATATATATATATATATATATATATATATATATATATATATATATATATATGTATATATACACATTGGGATACTGAAGAACAGTAGTGTAGCTAGTGAAATAAAGCTGTAAACTGGACTCCAGCAGTGTACTAAAAAACAAACTCCCAAGTGAGGATGAAATCATTTTATTAATTCCAAGAAATCACTGGTTAGCGCTTTCGTTCAATAAAATATTAAACTTCATCAGACACCATGTTTGTGAAATCACCTCCTTAAATACCCAAAGAAAGCATGCCATTGGTTAAAATCAACATTTAAAATCAACATTTAAAATGTTTTTCTCTGAAAATCACTACTGCCTCTATGCCTGCCTAATCATAAAACTATACAGTGTAAAAATAAATAAAAATAAATAGAGCAACCCTAAAATTAATTATCTATGTATTTAAAATAAGGACTACAAATGTTTTATATATAGTATCAGGAAGTGATTTCACAAACATGGTGTCTGATGAAGCTTAATATTTTATTAAATGAAAGCGCTAACCAGTGATTTCTTGGAATTAATAAAGTGATTTCATCCTCATTTGGGAGTTCGTTTTTAGTACACTATTGGAGTGTGTTTATGTTCCGGTTTACAGCTTTGTTGTTTCACAGTTTTTTTGTTTCTGCTTTTTTTGGAGAGTAGTGTAGCTAGGGTGGGGTGAAGGGGCAGCTGCCCCCGATGCAAAATGGTAGAGGCCATAATTTTACTGTTAGCTGTGGAAGAAGGGGCGGGGTTTAGGTGGAAACACAAGACCTGATTGGCTGCATGTCAGGAGCTGCAGGTAAGATCACTGACTTTTTTTTTTAACTCTCAGCTGTGGATGGAAGAGTGGGGATGGGATTCAGGAAAAGCAACTTGACTGGCTCTTGCATTTCAGGGCACCAGATAAGTTTTTTTTTTTGCTCCTCTGTCAACTTAAGGGGCACCATATTGGGGAATGGGTCTAGGTGATGGATGAGCCAGCTATGCCTCTGCTGAAATAAATCAAATCTTCCATATGTCAACAGCAAAATGTAGACAAAAAATGATTTAAAAAAAAAATGATGCCACACTGCCGATGCTCAAGACAAAACCTCAGAGCATTCAAATCAAAACAACGACTTTTTGAAGGAAGAAAGGCTCCCCAAATCCATTTTTACTTGAATATACCAACTCTGAGATTGTATAATACTGAGGAAAATGGATGTTCCCCAATCCTGATATTGCAATAGGTTCATAGGTAGGTACTAGGCTATTGGCCCTAGAGCCTATACAAGCCTAGCCAAAAAGGTACCCTGGCTTTCACCACCCAAGAAAATGATTTTCCTGTGCTCCTGTCAAGCAGAGCCACAGAGGTGATCCCCGGGGTGAATTTCCTATTTCCCATCCAATCATCAAGATTTTCTTGAGGAGTGCTAATGAGGAGCTTTGTTTGATATAGATAGATAGTTTGTTCCAGAGTATGGGAAGTTTCTGGGACAGGAATCTATCCCTCCAGCATGTTCTGTTTATTGTGGTGACAAGGTTTAGGTCCCTAGAGCATGTAGCTCGGAAGAACTGGGATTTCTTTAAGTGGAGCATGTCCAACAGCTCTGGGTTTGACATAGCTTTGTATGTTAGGCAGAAATCACCTCTGAGTAGGCGATATGTGATGGAGTAAAGCTGGAGTTTTTTGAGATGGTCTGCTTAGGGCATCTGTTTGAGGCTGGTAATCCTCTTTGTGAGGTATTTCTGTGGCCTTTCCAGTTGTTGCAGATGTCTTGTAAGGTACATACCAAAAGGGGCATTGTACTCTATAATGGGTCTAATGAGTGACGAGTAGAGGGGAACAATGACCTCTTTTTTTTGGATGAGAAACCTTTTGTGATGAGGTGTACCATGTAGAAGGATTTCCTGACTACTGTTGCAATGTGATTATCAAAGGAGAGACTACTGTCCACCTGTGTCCCAAGGTCTCTTATCACACTTTCAGTGTTAAGTAGACTACCACCTATGTGGTAGCTCATGGGTACAGAGTTTTTACCAAAGGGGATGACAATGCACTTTTTAGCACTGAGCTTGAGGCCATGGCTTTGACACCAGGCATCTGTCTCAGTGAGGCCCTTTTGTAGGATGTCCACATCGTTAGGAGTTTCAATTATGGCTTCTAGTTTGCAGTCATCTGCAAACTTCTTTAGCCAGAAACCTTCTGTGTTAGCCTGTACTTCAGAAAAGTCAATACCAAACAGGAGAGGATCCAGGACTGAACCCTGTGGTACTCCACTTGTCACTGGTCTGAAGTCAGATTTGGAGTCTACTACTTTCACAGTGTGGGTTCTGTCAGTGAGCCAGTTGGCAACCCATCTTGCGACATAGGAATTTATACCTAGTTTAGTGAGTTTATATATAATTCCAGAGTGGGGGATGGTGTCAAAAGCCTTGGCAAGATCTAGATAGGCTGTGTGAACCACCTTACCCTCGTCTACAGCTTTGACGACTGCTTCAAAGAAGTCGATCAGGTTTAGGAGACATGATCTGCCTTTTACAAACCCGAACTGGGTGGGGTCCAGAGTTTGGAGATTACCAATGTCTTTGTTTATAAGTTACATGATGATACATTCCATGGCCTTGCAGACCAGGCTTGTTAGGCTAAGGGGGCGGTAGTTCCCGGGGTCCGTTGTGGCTCCCCCTTTGTGGAGTGGGATAACCGTCGCTGTGCACCATTCAGTGGGCACAAAGCCTAAGGTGAGGCTATGACTGAACATGGTGCTTAGGTGGGGTGCAGTTAATTCTGTAGTTCATGTAGAATGCAGCCTGGGATGTTGTCAGGTCCCATGGATGCTGTATTCTTGGCTTTGGAGAGTGTGATATTTACATGTGCAGCCGTGATTACAGGAACTTTGCATTCTTCTGGTATAGAAATGGGCCCTTTAGGGGGTGGGTGGGGTAAAGTTAGCACTGAACCTATCTGCCATGATGTGGGCAATATCAGTTGGTTCTGTATATTTAGTACCATTGTTCTGTAACTCAGAGCAGATCTGAGTGTTGCCATTGAGATACTTCACATAGCTATAGAATGCTTTGTGGTTGTCTTTAGAATCAGTGGCAATTTTGTTTTCATAACTAGCTTTTGAGAATTTTATGAGGGATCTCAGCTTCTTATTGAGGCTGACCAGGGACTTCTTCCAGTCATGGGATTTTACTCTTTTTTTCCAACAGTTTCTTTCTTCTGTTGTAGAGATTGTTTATGGCAGGGGACCACCAGATTGGCTTCCTTTTTTTGGAGGATAGCATCTTGGTTCTGTTAGGGATAGCATGATCCATGCATTCGTGTAAGTGCTTATAAAGTGCATTTGTGTAGGATTCAGCAGTTGTACCTCTATTGTCTGTCAGCATGGGTGTTGTGAAGTTTACCACTTCTGTCTTAAGAAGCATAAAGTTGGCTTTGGAGAAATTTTTTATGGTGGTTTCCCTAATGGGGGTGGGGGCGAGATGTGAATGTCTAGGCTGATTAGCTGGTGGTTGGATCTGACCAACGAGGAATTGACCTCTGTTGTAGAGCACCGGTCACCCATGTTGGTAATGACCAGGTCTAGAAGTGAGTGCATTTTGAGGTTTAGACTTCTAGCATTGAGTAGCATTACCCTCAGATTTTGCTTGCCCGTACCTTTTATGGTGGTGAATTTGTTATTTGAACCTTGCCTAAAAAAGGCACTATAGGGGTGGCAAGAGCCTTAGCCAGTATCCGGAATCCCAAGGGTGACAGGTGCAGGCCATCTCTGGCAAAGCATCGTGGTCTGTCGATCATGTCATCCCAGGCAGACAGATACTGGATCCCCTTAGAATGACACCAAAAGCTTAGCCAATTGTTGAAGTCAATCATTTTGTCCTTGTAGTGTGGTATCATTCAGGGTGATGGCAGGATGCTACTCGGGGCTAGGATCATACCTGTCTGGGCTACAAGATCAGACAGCTCCTCCATGTCTCTTTTCATGTAGTCCAGGGAGGTATGTCTTAGGTCATTCACACCAACATGGACAATGACAGAGTCATATTTGTACTTGTTGTGGAGTGACCTGAGTGCATGCATTATGTGGTGGATCCTGGCATCTGACAGGCAGTTGACAGTAACTTTCTCCTAGTTTAGCCTGGTGAGTGGAACATCAGTGTGCCTGACTATAGAGTCCTGATCTTGCAAAAACATAGACAGCTTTTCTGCCAATCAAATTAATCAGCCAAGAAAGCCATCAACTAAATGAACAGTTCATCTCCAGAATTTGAAAGGTCATTTAAAACTCATGTAAACCTTTACTGTATTACTGTTATGGACACCTGTACATACTGATTCTCAATAGCAATGTTTGTCTTCTGTACTGTTACATTGTAAATCCGTATTCCTTTCCATTTGCATTGTAAACAGAAAAAAAGGATACATTGAATAAATGTCAGCTGTTATATATGTTATGTTATGATTGCTATATGTGGAGCTTTTCTCCCCTGGCCTCCTCAGGAAAATGGGTCTTCATCCTAGTCAGACTTTCCCAGTAAACAAATGTAAAATAAAATAAATAATGAATAGATACTAAATTGATCAATCTCAGGTATATATATATATATATATATATATATATATATATATATATATACATATGTATAGATAGATAGATGCACACACACACACACACACACACACACACACATATTGTATACTTTGGATAAACATCCGTGATCATATGTATCTTATCTATCTATAAATATATATATATATATATATATATATATATATATATATATATATATATATATATTTATGTATATGGTTCAGGGAAGAGTCAAGACAGGCACTGGGTGGCAGTGAAGAGTTACCGAATAGCTGGGTAACTACAGCAGCGCTAGTAAGAGAGATGGCTAGAAAGGTGATTGGTGTGACATCTGGAAAGAAGAAGGAGGACAAGGAGACCCGGTGGTGGAATGAAGAAGTACAGGAGAGTATACAGAGAAAGAAGTTGGCGAAGAAGAAGTGGGATTGTCAAAGAGATGAAGAAAGTAGACAAGAGTATAAGGAGATGAGGTGCATGGCAAAGAGACAGGTGGCGAAGGCTAAGGATAGTAAATTGATCAATCTCAGGTATATATATATATATATATATATATATATATATATATATATATATATACATATGTATAGATAGATAGATGCACACACACACGCACACACACACACACGCACACACACACACACACACACACACACACACACACACACACACACACACACACACACACACACATTGTATACTTTGGATAAACATCCGTGATCATATGTATCTTATCTATCTATAAATATATATATATATATATATATATATATATATATATATATATATATATATATTTATGTATATGGTTCAGGGAAGAGTCAAGACAGGCACTGGGTGGCAGTGAAAAGTTACCGAATAGCTGGGTAACTACAGCAGCGCTAGTAAGAGAGATGGCTAGAAAGGTGATTGGTGTGACATCTGGAAAGAAGAAGGAGGACAAGGAGACCCGGTGGTGGAATGAAGAAGTACAGGAGAGTATACAGAGAAAGAAATTGGCGAAGAAGAAGTGGGATTGTCAAAGAGATGAAGAAAGTAGACAAGAGTATAAGGAGATGAGGTGCATGGCAAAGAGACAGGTGGCGAAGGCTAAGGATAAGGCGTATGAAGAGTTGTATAAAAGGTTAGACACTAAGGAGGGAGAAAAGGACCTGTACCGACTGGCTAGACAGAGGGACTGAGCTAGTAAAGATGTGCAGCAGGTAAGGGTGATAAAGGATAATGAGGGAAATGTACTCACAAGCGAGGAGAGTGTGTTGAGCAGATGGAAAGCGTATTGTGAGGGGTTGATGAATGAAGAGAATGAGAGGGAGAGAAGGTTGGATGATGTGCAGATAGTGAATCATGAAGTGCAGTGGATTAGCAAGGAGGAAGTAAGGATAGCTATGAAGAGGATGAAGAACGGAAAGGCTGTTGGTCCAGATGACATACCTGTGGAGGCATGGAGGTGTTTAGGTGAAATGGCAGTTGAGTTTTTAATTAAATTATTTAATGAAATCTTGTAAAGTGAAAGGACGCCTGAGGAATGGAGAAAAAGTGTTTTGGTACCAATTTTTAAGAATAAGAGTGATGTGCAGAGCTGTAGTAACTATAGAGGGATTAAACTGATCACTGACAGCATGAAGTTATGGGAAAGAGTAGTGGAAGCTAGGTTAAGAAGGGAGGTGATGATTAGTGATCAGCAGTATGGTTTCATGCCAGGAAAGAGAACAATAATTAAAACTTGGTAAAACAACAACAAAGCGGGAGCAGGCTGGTAAAAAACGGCACGGACTGTTTATTACTGTAAGCGCTTTCAGCCAAGCAGATGCTCAACCTTCATCAGACATAAAACAATTACCACAGCTCTCTATTTATATAAACACAGCACCTTATTTAGTAATTAATTAATTAACCAATCAAAGTAATAAATCAATAAAAAATATATAAAAATACTACACCATAACCATTCTCAGAAAGTAAAAACTAGATTATCATGCCAGGAAAGAGCACTACAGATGCGATGGTTGCTCTGAGAGTGTTGATGGAGAAGTACAGAGAAGGTCAGGAGTTGCATTGTGTCTTTGTGGATTTAGAGAAAGCATATGACAGGGTGCCTAGAGAGTAGTTGTGGTATTGTATGAGGAAGTTGGATGTGTCAAAGAAGTATGTAAGAGTGGTACAGAATATGTACGAGGGTAGTGTGACAGCGGTGAGGTCTGCAGTGGGAGTGTCGGATGCATTTAAGGTGGAGGTGGGATTACATCAAGGATCAGCTCTGAGTCCTTTCTTATTTGCAATGGTGATGGACAGGTTGACAGACGAGATCAGACAGGTGTCCCCGTGGACTATGATGTTTGCAGATGACATTGTGATCTGTAGTGAGAGTAGGGAACAGGTGGAGGAGACCCTGGAGAGGTGGAGATATGCTCTAGAGAGAAGAAGAATGATGGTCAGCAGGACTAAGACAGAATATATGTGTGTGAATGAGAGGGAGGATAGAGGAATGGTGAGGATGCAGGGAGTAGAGGTGGTGAAGGTGGATGAGTTTAAATACTTGGGATCAATAGCTCAGAGTAACGGTGAGTGTGGAAGAGAGGTGAAGAAGAGAGTACAGGCAGGATGGAGTGGGTGGAGAAGAGTGTCAGGAGTGATTTGTGACAGACGAGTACCTGTAAGAGTGAAAGGGAAGGTCTACAAGAGGGTAGTGAGAACAGCTATGTTATATGGGTTGGAGACAGTGGCACTGACAAAAAGGCAGGAGTCAGAGGTTGACGTGGCAGAGTTGAAGATGTTAAGATTTGCACTGGGTGTGATGAGGATGGACAGGATTAGGAATAAGTATATTAGAGGGTCAGCCCAGGTTGGAAGGTTTGGAGACAAAGCCAGAGAGGCAAGATTACATTGGTTTGGACATGTGCTGAGGAGGGATGCAGAGTATATTGGGAAAAAGATGCTAAGGATTAAGCTGCCAGGTAACAGGAAAAGAGGAAGGCCTAAGATAAGGTTTATGGATGTGGTGAGAGAGGACATGCAGATGGTTGTTGTGACAAAGCAAGATGCAGAGGACAGGAAGATATGGAAACAGTTGATCTGCTGTGGTGACCCCTAACAGGAGCAGCTGAAAGAAGAAGAAGAAGAAGAAGAAGAAGAAGAAGAAGAAGAAGAAGAAGAAGAAGAAGAAAAAGAAGTATATGGTTCCCCTTCAGAAGGTCGAATGGTTGAAATCTCGAAATACATATGGCCGAAGCCATATGCTCGAATTTCAGAAGCTCGACCTTCTGAAATGGAAACAAAAAAACCCCAACATAACACAAAATAATACTTGTGTCTCTGCACTCCCCACACCCCCACTACTTATTTATACCGACTCCGAGATTGCACTACAGCGCAGAAAGGGAAATCTCCCATTTTGCGCTGTATGCCAATCCCCATTCAGAAGGATGAGCTTCTGAAATTTCGAGCATATGGTCCCGACCATATGCATTTCGAGATTTCAGCCATTCGACCTTCTGAAGGGGAACCATATATATATATATATATATATATATATATATATATATATATGTGTGTGTGTGTGTGTGTGTGTGTGTGTGTGTGTGTGTGTGTGTATATATATATATATATATATATATATATATATATATATATATATGTACATATGAGTGCTAATGATGATATTGAGTATGTGTTAAGTCAACAGCTGTCTAGTCTGCCTCATATGGTCAGCTAGGCAGTTGATCAGCAGGTGTGTGAGATCACACAAATACAGAGGTTGAGAAATTTGCACTTGCCCTGTGTTTGTACAATCTCGGAGTTAGTATTTATAATTAGCAGGGGGGTGTGGGGAAGGAATTCTTGCTTTAAAAAAATAAAAGATTGCATGCACTGAGGCTGCTTCTTGTAGCATGTGTATTGCTGTGTCAAGTTTTGCGTTTTCAGCTATCTGCATTCAATGTTTTTGTGTCAGCTTTCAGTGTTTTTGGTTATCCAAACATCAAATGCATGTTACACACACATGCACCTCTTCAAATCACAAAGATGTGGTCACTACTTCAAATGAGGCAGACTCTATGAAAAAAGAAATCTGTTTTTTTGCAGGGGAGGCAACCCCTCTTGCATGTCTCACACCTCCTGCTAATTATATATGCCAACTACAAGAGGGTTTCACAGCTACTAGGCTAACAACCACCATGGTCTGTGACTTTGGCACCAGTAATTTGTCTGTGTTAGACTATCTTGTAAGTTGTTTGTAAATGGGAGGAATCTATGATAACTCCTAATTTGTAGTCATCTGTGAACTTGGACAGCCAAAAACCCTTGACATTAGCCTTTACCACCGAAAAGTAGATGCCAAATAGGAGCGATCCCAATAGAAAGCCCTGAGATATCCCACTGGTGACCTGTCTGTTAGTGGAAGTGGTATCACCAGTCCTGACATCTTGGGTCCTGTCTGTGAGCCAGCTGGCAATCCAATGAGTTATGTAGGGGTTTACCCCAGTTTGTTGAGTTTGTCAGCTATACCCAAGTGGAGTATTATATCAAATGCCTTAGTCAGATCCAGGTTGATGGTGTGCTTTGTTTTCCCTCATCCATTGCCTTGGTGACCTTTTCAAAGAAACCTACTAGGTTTAGTAGGCATGACCTTCCCTTGACAAAGCCAGATTGGGTTGGGTCCAGTGTCTGAAGGTTGCCCATGTCGTTGTTGGTCAGTCCATGGCTTTGCATATCAGACTAGTCAGACTAATAGGTCTGTAGTTTCTATGGTTGGTTGATAGTCCATCCTTATGAAGTGGGATAACCATTGCAGTCTTCCATTCTCATGGTACAAAGCTTGGTTTGAGGCAATAGTTGATAAATGACTCAAATGGCTCTGATAGGTCATGTTTCAAGATATTTAGGAGGCATCCATGGAGATTGTCAGGTTGGTTATCTTATCTTTCCATTCTATATATACAGTTTAACTTCCTCAAAGGAATGTTTAGAATAAAACTCAGGTGTGTTCAGCATGTTCTCTGTTTTCATTATATAAGTGTCAGTATCTGTAAAAAGTATACCCCCTGCCAGCCTCCATAATGCTGAACACACCTGAATTTTATTCTAAACATTCTTTTGAGGAGGTTAAAACAGCATATATAGAATGAACAGATAAACTAACCACAATGCTTAATGAAGAACTTATTAGGGAAAACTTTTTTGAGTATTTGAACAATCCTCACCTCAAATTACCTTGTTTTTTGGGATTCCAGACCCCATAAGTATAGGGACGATCCACCTTACAGACCTGTTTTTGCATTGATGGTTCCATATCAGAGGCCACTGCAATAACCTTAGATTTTATTCTTCAGCCTCTTGCTGAAAATAACTCATCTTTTATTCTAGATTCACTTGATTTTTTAAGAAAACTAAAAGAAATGTATGTGAATGAAAAAAAGCATTTTGGTAACTATTGACGTTGAAGCCCTATACACTGTAGCACCACAGATGTACTGTATTGAAGCAGCTGCAGAGGCTTATAGAAGAAATAATGCTACACAAGGGCAAACTGAATACTTACAAAAGCTAATAAATTTGGTGTTGAGTTGCAATTTTTTCACTTTCAATGGCCAGGCTTATAAACAGATGTGGGGGTTAGCCATGGGTGTGGCTATGACCCCTAGCATGGCCAATGTAGCATTAGTCAAGTGGGAGGATGAATTTGTACTGTAAAGTGAATACCAGAGTTTTATGACCAGCTATCTTCACTTTACTGACAGTGTATGTATAGTCTGGCAAGGTGAGAAATCCAAACTCACTGAGTTTAACCATTACATCCGTAACTCTACCTCTTTCCTGAAATTAACCACTTCCATCAGCTCGGAGTCAGTGTGATTCCTTGATATGACTGTCAGTATCGATAAAAACAGAGGAAAATTAATTAGTACCTTATACAGGAAACCAACAAGAGTGAAATACTTACATCATCGAGATAGACAGTATGTATCCAGTAAAAATTAAGCACAATGTAATAAAATCACAAGGTTACAGATTAGCACGCATTACCACAGATTTGGCCTCTTTTCTCAAAAATGTGAATGATCTTGAAAATGATTTCTTAACCAGAGGATATGAATCAAACATGTTCCATATGATCCTGGATCCCATTAGAGAGTCTAAAACTAAGAATGACCCTATGTGGAATAGGCCTTTTGGTAGAATTATGCAATGAGGACACCCTAACCCGAATGACAAGAAAAGGAAGGACAGTTGCATTCTAACTTACACCTGGGATTTCAATACAATTAACGCCATTATTAAGGAGAACTGGGCCATCCTCACTGACAATCAGCAGCTTGTAAGGGTTTTAGGAGATCACCCTACTTTTGTAAGGGTTTTAGGAGATCACCCTACTTTTGTATATAAAAAGAGCAGAAGCATACATAGCTAAGTGGAAAATAAAAATAAGGAACACCAGGAAGACATGATCACTGAAATCTGTGGGCCACCTAACTGCACTTTCTGTGAGTACTTGTTGGGATGTGACTCATTTGAGAACCCCTATCTTAAAAAGATTGCAAAATCTTCAGCAGGTTGTAACTGTAATACTGAGCAACTTGTATATAGGGCCAAGTGTAATTACTGCCCTGCATTTTATGTAGGTAAAACTATGAATAAATTGAAACTGAGGATTTCAGGTCATCTTTCTGGCATCAGATGTACATGCCAGAGGAAAGCCTTATCTAAACACTTATTAGAACGCCCCAGACATTCTGGTTTTAAATTTATATGTCTGGACTTTGTGGAGATGGATGAGTTTGAGAGGATGTCAATGGTGTGTTGGAGAGAAAAGAACTATGTTGGCAGTTGAAATAAAATCATTTAGAAAACCAGGACTTAACTAGTATTTTGTGGGGTTTGGCTTCATTGGCCTGAATTTCTCCATTAACAGACTTAAAAAGAAAAAAGTCATGGGCATTCAGAACTGTCATATAGCTGAAATATCTTATCCTTAAGGGGGTCATTTCCATATATCCCATTATCCTCTTTTACAATAGGTTTTAAGGAATCACACAGTCCCCCAGATTCAGCAAACGTCCATGCAGGAATAACTTATTCCTGCACGGAAGCGACCATGGCTGTTCAGCACGGCAGCGCACCATGCATATTTATGAAGGCATGCTGCCGTGCTGTAAAACTGACATGGTTCTGTGAATGAGTGCAGGGGAGTGTCTGAAAGCAGAGCTCTCACAATATACATGCCCCCCCCTGCACTCCAGATTTGCCATTCAGCAATTAAAAATGAATGAATGTCTCCACAGACAGTTTAGAGCACCCCCCAACTGTACAGATCTTCGTGGAATGTCCAGATGACTGCTGCATATCTTTGGTGTGTTCCACCTAAAATATTCACCTGTCTGGCAAATGGCTGAGAATTGAAGTCATTGAATAATGACAAATATTTGAGTGTAAGACTCACCCCAGAAAATAAATGCTACTCCAAAGCCCGTCATTTTGTCAATGTATAAGATTCAAATAGCAATATTCAAAATATATTCCACTTTATTCATTTTTTTATCCTGAGTGCAATAAAATTTAAGCATAGCTGTGCAGGTCTGCCAGTCACACAGCTATGCATACCACAGTTTAAATACTAAAAAAAGCTAAATAGAAATATACACAATGCTACTAGCGAAACTGGAATAGCATAATGGTTAGATTGTTCACCTAGCATTCATTGAGTCACAGTTCGAGCCCCACAGCAGCCCATACGTTTTCATATGTGAAACACAACTAAAATGTATTTTTGAATAAATAAGTAGTGAATATCATGTATATATGTTAACTACGGTAGTGTAGCAGCTCCAAATGTGAGATGTCACTGAAATATAAAGTTTAAGTGAGATTTAGCATAGCTAAGAAGTTTTGCACACTGGTAAGCAGGGCTAAGAATTTACCCCTTTAAGCAATAGTTATCTCAGCTAAGCAGGTTTGCCCAGTGCTTAGCTGAGCTCAGCATATTCAAAACCATCCAATCATGGCAAAGGGCAGGAAATTGGCTGTATTTATACCTCGCAGGTGGGAATGCAGCTCATAACTGGTTGTAGCTTCCCACTGTAGGCACTATGGCTGGTGTAGGTGAAGGTGTGCACTTTCAGGCACAGTGCTGGGGCATTCAGGAGTCCAGGGTCATGGTCAGACTCCTTATTAAAGACCATGAAGGTCGACTGCTGCAGGACCAGTACTAGGGCTCCCAATATAATGCAGAGGCCTGGGACACTCTTGCCTGAGATCTCACCACAGTCACTGGTATCTCTCAGACTAGTGGGCAGGTCCAGTATCACTTTGCTGACCTGAAGCATAGGAAGAGGGACCTTTTGGACCAGTGGGTCCAGGAAGCCCGGGTGGGGAATGCTCCAGCCGTGTGTAAGTATTACTCAAAATAAGTGTTCTCCAAAGTCTAGCCTGTGTATGTGATGTATAGGTATGCATAAATGTTTTCTTATCATCTGTACAGCTCTAGCTGAGTGGGCTACAAATCAGGAAGCCCATGCAAGCAGGCTGCTAAGGCTGTGTTGAGAGGCTGGTGAGTAATAATCTAGCTTGTAGTATTCCTAACAAAGAAAGATAAAGGAGTAGAAAGTCACCTGCCAGTATTAAAAATGGGTATGGTTTGTACTGAATAAAGCAGACAATATTACAGTAATAGTCTCATATAGGTTTTATTTATGAATAAAACTGTAACTGCCACTGAATAAAATACAAAACCCTGGACTGGTTGTGTTTACTCTGGTATGGTATGATTTGAAATGTGTACAGGTTATGCATAGCAGCTAGAGCTCTGAAAGCATTAAACAATCAAGTCTCATCTGACAAAGTCACTCCCCCTATTAGAAACAAGATTAACTGATATCAAAAATGTCATGCACCATGATTTGATATCTGAATAGTAATGTTGTGTTAACCACTGTTTTCCACATTGTGCTATGTCAAAAGGTATGTATAGGAATGTATGTATATGAATGTTGTACATACAAGTTCAGATAGTACAACAAAGAGAGAATAAGAATGAGAAAGAAATCATTCAAGGAAAAAAAAAAGCAGTTTCTTGATACCTTCTTCTGATGAAACACACACATGTTATACTTTTAGCAGAAACAGCCACGGTTCGAATCCCGGGAGTGATAGTAAGCTGTATGCATAAATTAAAATAGAAATTTGTGAAAATGTATAGAAACAGTCAGATAGTGTTAACATTCCCTCCACAGGTCTTCCAGGTAAGTGAAATTAGAAAGCAGCTATAAGAAGTCTGTAATTATACTGTGTACAAACATACCACTGCCCAATCCAACGCTATAGTTGTAATAATACCTGTAGAGTAATGAGTATAGCAATGATCATTAAAGCTGTGACCACTGCATGAATCTACATTTGTTAACTGACATCTCTCTCTTTCTCCCCCACCTTATCTTCATAGGGTCATAGGTAGGTAGGGCACAGGCCCTAGGGCCTATATAAGCCTAGCCAAAAGGTACCCTGGCTTTCGCCACCCAAGAAAATTATTTTCCTTTGCCCCTGTCGAGCAGAGCCACAGAGGTGATCCCCGGGGTGAATTTTCTATCTCCCATCCGATCATCAATATTTTTCTTGAAGAGTGCTAATGAGGAGCTTTGTTTGATATAGATAGGTAGTTTATTCCAGAGTATGGGAAGTCTCTTGGACAGGAATCTATCCCTCCAGCATGTTCTGTTTATTGTGGTGACAAGGTTTAGGTCCCTAGAGCATGTAGCTCAGAGGGATTGGGATTTCTCTGAATGGAGCATGTCCAACAGCTCTGGGTTTGGCATAGCTTTGTATGTTAGGTAGAGATCACCTCTGAGTAGGC
The DNA here is from genome assembly GCF_019279795.1 of Protopterus annectens. NCBI lineage: Eukaryota > Metazoa > Chordata > Ceratodontiformes > Protopteridae > Protopterus > Protopterus annectens. The sequence continues at coordinate 777,898,488 of NC_056737.1, read as the reverse complement.
GATATACGATGGAGTAAAGCTGGAGTTTTTTGAGACGGTCTGCTTAGGGCATCTGTTTGAGGCTGGTAATCCTCTTTGTGAACATATTTCTGCAGCCTTTCCAGTTGTTGTAGATGTCTTGTGAGGTACATACCAAAAAGGGTGTTGTACTCTATAATAGGTTTAATGAGTGACAAGTAGAGGGGAACAATGACCTCTTTTTTCCTGGATGAGAAACCTTTTGTGATGAGGTGTGCCACATAGAAGGATTTCCTGATTACTGTGGCGATGTGATTATCAAAGGAGAGACAACTGTCCACCTGTGCCCCAAGGTCTCTTATCACACCTTTGGTGTTAAGTAGACTACTGCCTATGTGGTAGTTCATGGGAAAAGTGTTTCTAACAAAAGAGATGACAATGCACTTTTTGGCACTGAGCTTGAGGCCATGGCTTTGACACCAGGCATCTGTCTCAGTGAGGCCCTTTTGTAGGATGTCCATATCGTTAGGGGTTTTGATTATGGCTCCTAGTTTGCAGTCATCTGCGAACTTCATTGGCCAAAGTCCTTCTGTGTTAGCCTGTACTTCAGAGAAGTAAATACCAAACAGGAGAGGACCCAGGACTGAACCCTGTGGTACTCCACTTGTCACTGGTCTGAAGTTGGATTTGGAGTCTGCTACTTTCACGGTTCTGTCAATGAGCCAGTTGGCAACCCATTGTGTGACATAGGATTTTATACCTAGTTTAGTGAGTTTATCTATAATTCCAGAGTGAGGGATGGTGTCGAAAGCCGTGGCGAGATCTAGATAGGCTGTGGTAACCACCTTACCCTCATCTACGGCTTTGGTGACTGGTTCAAAGAAGTCTATCAGGTTTAGGAGACATGATCTGCCTTTTACAAACCCGAACTGGGTGGTGTTCAGAGTTTGGAGATTACCAATGTCATTGTTTATAAGTTCCATGATGATACGTTCCATAGCCTTGCAGGCCAGGCTCATCAGGCTAATGGAGCAGTATTTCCTGGGGTCCATGGTGGCTCCACATTTGTGGAGTGGGATAACTGTTGCTGTGTGCCATTCAGTGGGCACAAAGTCTGAGGTGAGGCTATGACTGAACATGGTACTTAGGTGGGGTGCCAGTTCATTCTGTAGTTCATGTAGAACACAGCCTGGGATGTTGTCATATCCCATGGATGCTGTGTTCTTGGCTTTGGAGAGTGTGTTTTTTACCTGTGCAGCCATAATTACAGGAACTTTGCATTCTTCCAGTACAGGATGTTGGCAATATCAGTTGACTCTGTATATTTAGTGCCATTGTGCTGTAACTCAGAGCAGATCTGTGTGTTGCCATTGAGATTCTTAACATAGCTATAGAATGCTTTGTGGTTGTCTTTAGAATCAGTGGCAATTTTGTTTTTGTAACTAGCTTTAGAGGATTTTATGAGGGATCTCAGCTTCTTACTGAGGCTGACCAGGGAGGTCCTCCAATCATGGGATTTTACTCTCTTTTGCAACAGTTTCTTTCTTCTGTTGTAGAGTTTGTTTATAAACACAAAAAGAAGGAACTGCAGCAAGCAAATGGCACACGAATAAAAAATGCCAAATCGCTTAATACAATGAAGCGCTTTTCATTTTACACAATGTACAAACTTCTTCAGATGAATAAACAACCTTACCCAAAGGCTTTAAATACTAAAATAATTAACCACTCTATTAAACAATCAATCAATGAAAGCAACAATAATGCACTTTTAAAGAAAAACAAACACTTTAGACCACCTGTCATACAGCATATATCCACGCTCTACGATCAGTCATTGTAACAATACATTAAATCAATAAATTACATAACATTACACATCTCATGTCACAATACCTACCAAGTATAGATTAAAAAATGAATAAATACTTATTAAACTAAGAATTTAAAATATAACTAATATTATGTAAAGAGAATATCATCTTGTTAAACTCTTAAGCTTCAAAATGCTGCTAATAGAGCAGCCTTCATTCAAGCCAGGCACAGTATACACATTTAATCTGATCTGCCAGCCTAATTCTAGCTCTTCCAACTTTAAGGCTGCAGGTCCACCTCGAGAATCCTGACAAACCTGGTCTATCACCAAGAATTTAAAACTATGGTCAGGATAAGATGAAATATGCTTAGCCAAAGCGTTTTCAGATTTGTTTTTTCTAATAGCATAGATATGTTCGTAGAGGCGGTCTCGAAGTCGCCTCTCCGTTTTTCCAATATAAAAGGCAAAACAGGCTTGGCACTGAGCCTAGTAAACTATCATTCTAGAATTGCAATTCACTCTGTACTTTAAAGTGTACAGATGATCATGTACCTTGAATCTATTAGATTCAATAATATATTGACAGTAACTACAAGATTGACACTGGTACATGCCAACAGTCCTACTACGCCATAATTGACGTTGTTCAAAGAAAGCTTTAAGATTTTTAGCTTTCTTATACACAACTATGGGTTGGTCTCTGACTCTATGAAGAACACTTGGGTCACTCCTAAAAAGTGCCCAGTTCTTACATAGAATACGGAAACAATCCTTACTGTTGATACTAAAAGTTGTGATAAACGTAGGACCTTATGTCTTAGACTCAAGAAGAGTATTAGATTCATTTGCTGACAGGGGAACAATGTTCTCATCATGTTGGTGTTGTGTGTGGACGCTGTCTAGGATCGGTTTGAAAAAACATCTCGCACGTTTGATTGAAACCTCCTCAATGATGTCATCAACCATATGGTCTGGGTACCCACGATGTAGAAACATACTCCTTAATAGGGAGCATTCAGCTTGAAAGTCATTGTCAAGAGTAATAATGCGGGCTGCCCTAACCAACTGGCCCTTTACAACAGCCCACTTCTGATGGTAGGGGTGGCAACTAGAGTAGTGTAGAAGAGAGTTGGAATATGTACTCTTCCTATGAATATTGGCCGTAAATCATTGGATGGAATAGTCCTTGGTTAACAAAACATCAAGATATGCTATAACCTCAGTGTTAAATGTAGAGGTAAACTTCAAAAACTGTGTAGACTTATTGAAGAGATTAACCACCGTATTACTGATCGTAGTGTCACCATCCAACAATATAAAAATATCGTCACGGTAATGGGTGTAAAAAATCATTCTATCCTTAAAGCCGCAGTTATTGAAGACAAAGAGGTGCTCCCAATAGGTCATAACCGAGTTAGCAACACTGGCCCCACACGGGGAGCACATCACAACTCCTATTTTCTGTAAGTAAAACTTGTCATCAAAGATAAAATAATTATTATTAAGTATCAGGTCTAATAATTCATTAACAAGTTCCAACTCATTTCTCGTGCCACCATATAACTTTAAAGGTTGGCCAACCCACTCTAAAGCTATATTGTGTGAAATGCACGTATACAAATCTTTGACATCTATGGTGAGGAAATTAAATCTAGCATCAAAATCTAAGCTATTGATTTTATTCAGGAATGTCCAAGAGTCTTTACAGATTTGGTTAACTTTGACCAAATACTTCTGTAGGACAGAATCAACAACCTTAGCACATGGATATGTAGGGGAGCCCCTACCATCAACAAGGGGACGCATAGGGGGGTTGATCACATCTTTGTGTATCTTAGGTATGCCGAACAAACAGGGAAATCTGGGGTACACTATGGACATGTAATTAAAAATATTCTGATCAATCCTTCCCTCTATATACATTTCATCAATGGTGTTCTTAATGATATTGTAAGCACTATTAATTTCAGATCTCAAGCTAGGTAAATAAGAAGGACTGTCCAATAAGTGTAACATCCGTTCTCTGTAGTCAGCACCATCAAACACAACCAGTCCCCCTCCCTTGTCCGGTTTACAGATGCGTATGTCGTGCAATTTGATAAAATCAATACATTCCTTCTCAGCTTTAGTATTCGTATCAAAAGTAGAAAATTGATGTCCAACCTGAAATTTCTGACGGATGTCTAACTCACACATAAGTTCAAAAACCTGCAGTAATGGATGTAAAGGAGGGTTATAAACACTAGAAATTCTAAATTGGTTACTATTGACAATATTATTGCCACCCATCATTAGATTAAAGTTCAATTTTCTAGTGAATAATTTAATATCTATAATGGTCCTAACCAAATCCAACCTTTGGGCTGGAACATAAGTGTAACCCTTGGAAAATAACTCAACCTGTTCTGGTGTAATAACAACTGAAGAGAAATTATAAACATTAAAGTCCCCAGCAGCATTAATTAGTATAACAGTTGAATTCACAACCTGAAGGTTAGAATCATCATATGAGGTCTCATAAGTGGAAACATCCAAAAATCATTCACACATAAAGACAGATCAAATTCAGGATGGGATAAAACAGAATCAACAACAGGGAAAAAAGTTCATTATTAACTTGAAGCGATGCACAGCAAATATTAGATATATTTAAGTCCTGAATTGTTTCAAATTCTGTTTGGACTTATGATTGAGTTTTCCTGTCATTTAGTTCGGTCTTGCTCCTAAAATATTGTTGGAGTCATTAGACCTCAAATTATAGTGTCCCAACCTATTGTTGTTCTGCAATCTTTCACTCCTTCTAAGATCTACTTGCATCCCATCTTCAATAATAGCAATATTGGCATCAGAAGAAGTGTTTCGTAATGGCTGATTGTTATCATAGTTAGAACTAGTGTTGGAAAAATTAACTCTATTGTCATTGGAAAGTTGATTTGGTCTGGATGAACCTTGCCATACCTGAGCTGGAGATGGGGTGGGGTAAGTAACCCCACCATTATACGCCTTGACATCCCTGTCGAGTTTCTTGATTTTATTATTCTTAAGTTTGTCAAGGTATTGGTCTATACTTGAGAAAATTCTACTATACTCATATTTATAACGAAGAAACTCTTTGTCAAGTCTAATCAGCTCATCCAACTCTGATACTTGTTTACTTAAAGACTCGACCGACAGGGAATAATGCTTGATCATTAATTCTAATAATTCAAAACCCTGTTGGTCGAACAAGGCAAGTAAATCCTTATGAAAAATTGAATTAGCGACCAACCCTGTAGGATATTGATAGTGCCTCAGACCCTTTGGAACAATTTTACGTCTGAGGCACTCCTGGAAGTAAGAAATTTCAAGCTTGGTCTTTTTTAGTTTAACCAATAAATTGTCCAGTGTTTTAAGGTTGTAAGTAATGTCAACATACTCACTTTCATTGTCGAGATTCTGTTGAACTGGACCATTAAAAACTGTTGAAAATGAAAAATGATTGGCCATCCAGTTGTTAATGTCAGGAAACAGACAAGAATTGTTCGCCCTTTCAACTGCCGATACTGCAGCTGCCATTGACTTAACCAAGGACTATTTCATCCAAAAAATTTATGGCCAATATTCATAGGAAGAGTACGTATTCCAACTCTCTTCTACACTACTCCAGTTGCCACCCCTACTATCAGAAGCAGGCTGTTGTAAAGGGCCAGTTGGTTAGGGCAGCCCGCATTATTACTCTTGACAATGACTTTCAAGCTGAATGCTCCCTATTAAGGAGTATGTTTCTACATTGTGGGTACCCAGACCATATGGTTGATGACATCATTGAGGAGGTTTCAACCAAACGTGGGAGACATTTTTACAAACCGATCCTAGACAGTGTCCACACACAACACCAACATGATGAGAACATTGTTCCCTTGTCAGCAAATGAATCTAATACTTTTCTTGAGTCAAAGGCACAAGGGCCTACATTTATCACAACATTTAGTATCAACAATAAGGATTGTTTCTGTATTCTATGTAAGAACTGGGCACTTTTTAGGAGTGACCCAAGTGTTCTTTAGAGAGTCGGAGACCAACCCATAGTTGTGTATAAGAAAGCTAAACATTTTAAAGCTTTCTTTGAACAACATCAATTATGGCATAGTAGGAATGTTGACATGTAGAAATGTCAATCTTGTAGTTACGGTCAATATATTATTGAATCTAATAGATTCAAGGTACATGATCTTCTGTACACTTTAAAGTACAGAGTGAATTGCAATTCTAGAATGATAGTTTACCTAGCTCAGTGCCAAGCCTGCTTTGCCTTTTATATTGGAAAAACGGAGAGGTGACTTTGAGACCGCCTCTATGAACATATTTATGCTATTAGAAAAAACAAATCTGAAAACGCTTTGGCTAATATATTTCATCTTATCCTTACCATAGTTTTAAATTCTTGGTGATAGACCAGGTTTGTCAGGATTCTCGAGGTGGTCCTGCAGCCTTAAAGTTGGAAGAGCTAGAATTAGGCTGGCAGGTCAGATTAAATGTGTATAGCGTGCCTGGCTTGAATGAAGTCTGCTCTATTAGCAGCATTCTGAAGCTTAAGAGTTTAACAAGATGATATTCTCTTTACATAACATTAGTTATATTTTAAATTCTTAGTTTAATAAGTATTTATTCATTTTTTAATCTATACTTGGTAGGTATTGTGACATGAGATGAGTAATGATATGTAATTTATTGATTTAATGTATTGTTACAATGACTGATCGTAGAGTGTGGATATATGTTGTATGACAGGTGGTCTAAAGTGTTTGTTTCTCTTTAAAAGTGCATTATTGTTGATTCTATTGATTGATTGTTTAATAGAGTGATTAATTATTTTAGTATTTAAAGCCTTTGGGTAAGGTAGTTTATTCATCTGAAGAAGTTTGTACACTGTGTCAAATGAAAAGCGCATCATTGTATTAAAGGATTTGGCATTTTTTACTTGTGTGCCATTTGCTTGCTGCAGTTCCTTCTTTTTGTGTTTATCAGTGTGTTGTTTTGCCTTGGGTTGAGTTTGAGTTTGGATTTATGGCATCTGGAACAGAAGCTAGCTCTAGCGGCACTTCATTTGGTAACACACCTGAAATTTTTAAAAACGCTGTTAGCGTTTGTGACACTCCACCTACTAAGGAGCTGAGTCATTGAACAATAATATGTTGGATGCTCTAATGTTGCGAATGGACTCGCTTTTTGAGAGGTTGGACAAATTAGAGCGCCTTCATTGTGTTAGTAATGCACCGTTACCACCTGTTTTACCTTGTTCTAAGGATTCCATCACTATTTCCGGCAATTGATAAGCTGGGTCTACAATTCTTCATTCGTCAGGTGTATCAAGCATAGAATGTGGGCAGAGGAGTACTCCGGCCAACTGTACAACCAATTTTCAGGAGGCACCAACGCCTTTGGTCGGGCAAGACTGTGCAGCCGGTTTACAAGGCAACAATAAGTTTCCTGTTATTTCAAACAATATTATTACAACTACATCTGGCACAGCTCCCTCTATGTCAACGGCAGCTGCAATATCGGCAGTTGAAGGGGCGAACAATTATTGTCCTTTACATCCATTACTGCAGGTTTTTGAACTTATGTGTGAGTTAGACATCTGTCAGAAATTTCAGGTTGGACATCAATTTTCTACTTTTGATACGAATACTAAAGCTGAGAAGGAGTGTATTGATTTTATCAAATTGCATGACATACGCATCTGTAAACCGGACAAGGGAGGGGGACTGGCTGTGTTTGATGGTGCTGACTACAGAGAACGGATGTTACACTTATTGGACAGTCCTTCTTACTTACCTAACTCAAGATCTGAAATTAATAGTGCTTACAATATCATTAAGAACACCATTGATGAAATGTATATAGAGGGAAGGATTGATCAGAATATTTTTAATTACATGTCCATAGTGTACCCCAGATTTCCCTGTTTGTTCGGCATACCTAAGATACATAAAGATGTGACCAACCCCCCTATGCATCCCCTAGTTGAAGGTAGGGGCTCCCCTACATATCCATGTGCTAAAGTTGTTGATTCTGTCCTACAGAAGTATTTGGTCAAAGTTAATCAAATCTGTAGACTCTTGGACATTCCTGAATAAAATCAATAGCTTAGATTTTGATGCTAGATTTAATTTCCTCACCATAGATGTCAAAGATTGGTATACGTGCATTCCACACGATATAGCTTTAGAATGTGTTGGCCAACTTTTAAAGTTATATGGTGGCACGAGAAATGAGTTGGAACTTGTTAATGAATTATTAGACCTGATACCTGATAATAATTATTTTATCTTTGATGACAGGTTTTACTTACAGAAAATAGGGGTTGCGATGTGCTCCCCGTGTGGGGACAGTGTTGCTAACTCGGTTATGGCCTATTGGGAGCACCTCTTCATCTTCAATAACTGCAACTTTAAGGATAAAATGATTTTTTACACCCATTACCCTGACAATATTTTTATATTGTTGAATGGTGACAGTACGATCAGTGATATGGTGGTTAATCACTTCAATAAGTCTACGCAGTTTTGAAGTTTACCTCTACATTTAACACTGAGGTTGTAGCATATCTTGATGTTTTGTTAACCAAGGACTATTCCATCCAAAAATTTACGGCCAATATTCATAGGAAGAGTACGTATTCCAGCTCTCTTCTACACTACTCTAGTTGCCACCCCTACCATCAGAAGCGGGCTGTTGTAAAGGGCCAGTTCGTTAGGGCAGCCCACATTATTACTCTTGACAATGACTTTCAGGCTGAATGCTCCCTATTAAGGAGTATGTTTCTACATTGTGGGTACCCAGACCATATGGCTGATGACATCATTGAGGAGGTTTCAACCAAACATGCGAGAAGTTTTTACAAACCGATCCTAGACAGTGTCCACACACAACACCAACATGATGAGAACATTGTTCTCCTGTCAGCAAATGAATCTAATACTCTTCTTGAGTCTAAGACATAAGGGCCTACATTTATCACAACTTTTAGTATCAACAGTAAGGATTGTTTCCGTATTCTATGTAAGAACTGGGCACTTTTTAGGAGTGACCCAAGTGTTCTTCATATAGTCGGAGACCAACCCATAGTTGTGTATAAGAAAGCTAAACATTTTAAAGCTTTCTTTGAACAACGTCAATTATGGCGTAGTAGGACTGTTGGCATGTACAAATGTCAATCTTTTAGTTGCTGTTAATATATTATTGAATCTAATAGATTCAAGGTACATGATCATCTGTTCACTTTAAAGTGCAGAGTGAATTGCAATTCTAGAATGATAGTTTACCTAGCTCAGTGCCAAACCCATTTTGCCTTTTATATTGGAAAAATGGAGAGGCGACTTCGAGACCACCTCTACGAACATATTTATGCTATTAGAAAAAACAAATCTGAAAACGCTTTGGCTAAGCATATTTCATCTTATCCTGACCATAGTTTTAAATTCTTGGTGATAGACCAGGTTTGTCAAGATTCTCGAGGTGGTCCTGCAGCCTTAAAGTTGGAAGAGCTAGAATTAGGCTGGCAGATCAGATTAAATGTGTATACTGTGCCTGGCTTGAATGAAGGCTGCTCTATTAGCAGCATTTTGAAGCTTAAGAGTTTAACAAGATGATATTCTCTTTACATAATATTAGTTATATTTTAAATTCATAGTTTAATAAGTATTTATTCATTTTTTAATCTATACTTGGTAGGTATTGTGACATGAGATGTGTAATGTTATGTAATTTATTGATTTAATGTATTGTTACAATGACTGATCTTAGAGCGTGGATATATGTTGTATGACAGGTGGTCTAAAGTGTTTGTTTCTCTTTAAAAGTGCATTATTGTTGCTTTTATTGATTGATTGTTTAATAGAGTGATTAATTATTTTAGTATTTAAAGCCTTTGGGTAAGGTAGTTTATTCATCTGAAGAAGTTTGTACATTGTGTCAAACGAAAAGCGCTTCATTGTATTAAAGGATTTGGAAGTTTTTATTCATGTGCCGTTTGCTTGCTGCAGTTCCTTCTTTTTGTGTTTATCAGTGTGTCGTTTTGCCTTGGGTAGAGTTTGTTTATGGCAGGGGACCACCAGATTGGCTTTCTTTTTTTGGAGGATATTGGTTCTATTAGGGATTGCACGATCTATGCACTCGTATAAGTGCTTATAAAGTGCATTTGTGTAGTACTCAGCAGTCATACTTCTATTGTCCATCAGCATGGGTGTCGTGAAGTTTGCCACTTCTGCCTTAAGAAGTGTGAAGCTGGTTTTGGAGACATTTTTTACAGTGGTTTCCCTAATGGGGGTTGGGGCAGGATGCGGATATCTAGGGTGATTAGCTTGTGGTCAGATCTGACCAACGAGGAATTGACCTCTGGTGTGGAACACCGGGTGCCCATGTTGGTAATGACCAGGTCTAGGATATTGCTGCCCCTGGTGTGGGTGTGGATAAGTTGATCCAAGGCATTGGAATTTATGAATTCCAGAAAACGTTGAGCACAAGAGTTGATACATGAGTAGTTTTCCCAGTTAATGGTGGAGTAGTTGAAATCGCCCATTATTAAGGTGTTAGGTTGTACCCTCATATTTTCCAGTGTATCAAGAAATGAGTAGTGGGAATCCTGGGGCATGGTGGGGGAACTGTAGCAAGCTAGAAATTGGACTGTGGTCTTGCCCAGAGTTAGTTGCACTTGGATAATCTTGGATGCATTATGCTGAGCAACTAGCCTGGGGCTGTGGATATCCTTAATGAATATGGACACGCCTCCACCTTTAGTGTTTCAGTCCAGGTTAGATGGCCGAAAGGCGTGGTATGAATTATAGCCTGGTGATGCAGGGGTGCTCTCTTGAGCCTTGATCCATGTCTCTGTCACTGCACAGATGTCGATGTTCTCCATTTTAAGGAGTGCCTCAAGTGAGTGCATTTTGAGGTTTAGACTTCTAACATTGAGTAGCATTACCCTCAGATTTTGCTTGCTTGTACCTGTTACAGTGGTGAATTTGTCATTTGAACCATGCCTAAAAAAGGCACTATAGGGGTGGCAAGAGCCTTAGCCATTATCCGTAATCCCACGGGTGACAGGTGCAGGCCATCTCTGGCAAAGCATCGTGGTTTGTCGATCATGTCATCCCAGGCAGACAGATACAGGAACCCCTTAAAATGACACCAGAAGTTTAGCTAATTGTTAAAGTCAATCATTTTGCCCTAGTACTGTGGTATCATTCTGAGTGATGGCAGGATGCTACTCAGGGCTAGGGTTATACCTGCCTGGGCTACAAGATCGGACAGCTCCTCCATGTCTCTTTTCATGTAGTAAAGGGAGGTACGTCTCAGGTCATTCACACCAACATGGACAGTGACAGAGTCATATTTGTACTTGTTGTGGTGTGACCTGAGTGCATGCATTATGTGGCAGATCCTGGCACCTGACAGGTAGCTGACAGTAACTTTCTCCTTGTTTAGCCTGGTGAGTGGAACATCATTGTGCCTGACTATAGAGTCACCTATGACTAGAGTGTTGGGTACGTTGTTATGCCTTATGGGCTGTGGTTGAGTGGCACACTGAGTTTATAGCTATGTGTTATTTGGGTTGTATTGTGGGGTGGAGGTTGCTTGCGTTTCTGCTTTGGATGTCCCTGTTGCTTGGGAAGATTTTTATTGAGAGCCTTCGCAAATGTAGGTCTGCGTTTTGTGTTTCTATGTGTGTGTTTTGGTGGTGTAGGTTTTGAGGGACTATGTGATGAGTGTGGTGTGGTGCAAGTGTTTACCTTCTCCTCTTGACTATCTAGTCCAGTATTGGGTGAAGAGAGCTTTGCTTCCAGTTTGGCTATATAAGTGCATCTTTCACAGGTTGTAGTGTTGGATGGTAGGAGGAGAGGGTTGTCTGTGTACATGACGCAATTACTGCATTGTTCCAAGATGCCCAGATTCATCAGGAAGACAGGAGAAAACACTGGGAGCTGACCCATAGACATGCCTGGATAGGTGCTCATTTATTAAGTACTAAAAACTGTTTTCCTCTACACAAGTGAGGAAAGTTGAGTGCTGTAGTGATTTGTAGCTTATTTAGTGCTTACATTGAGTTCTGAAGAAGTGCTGAGCTCACAGAAACAAATCTGAGTGCTGAAACTAAAAAACTGGCTAGTTCTAAGAAACAAAATTAAGTTAGAATGCTTCCCTCCGACACAGAAAGGCTTGGGGGCTCAGAAGCATACAGACAGTCCTGGATACAGCAAATCTGTATCTGGACTAGACTATGTACAGAAAAGGCAGAAAACAACCTTAGAAAAATGTTTTTTTTAAGTGGAAAGGGGAAAGGAGGAGCATAAACTAAGTGGGTTGGTCTTCTCAAATATTCTCCCTGGATTAGGTAGAATGAGGTAATGACACTAGACTGGGAGGAGTGTCCCAGATCAAATTTACAGTAGGGGCAGGCAACTTGCAAAGCCACCAAGTATAAGAACACAATATCAATAGGGAGGGAGAGTGGGAAACAATATGCAATACTCCTTGACAGGAAATCAGAACAAACAACCCAAACAGATGCTTAATAAATGTAGGCAATTTCTAGTTAATAATTCACACACAGTGAAACTAGCTAGAAAAGTATGCAGCAGACAATAAAAGTGCTATAAATAACTTGGACAAATAAGCAAAAAACAGGATACTTAATGTTATATATTACAGATCCGAGTTTGCTCAGTGCCCTTCCTCCTATTAGCTATGTATGAAATGGCAGAACCACTCACAGGTTAACTTCTTAGGTAACAGTTGAAACCTGAAACAACTTTTAAAAACGCTGGAAGGAACCAATGAGGTGCTTACTCCAAGCCGTAGTCCAGGTAACCCCAATCAGCCAGTGACCATAAACAATCCCCTCTCACTGAAATTCAATATGGCTTTGGCTAAACTAAGATGGCCTTGAACATGTGCTCAGACACACAGCCTCCACTAACAACTAGGCCCAAAACACAAGCCTGAATATGGACAATGTTACAAATACCCACACTACTTAGGTAGAAAAAAACTGCAGAAATGTTTATCACAGCAGAAAAGCAGCAGTGAGCCTTTAAATAAAAGGTTTAAACAGATAAAGGAACAAGGAGACTCTAGAGAAAGCTTTTGACTGCAAACAAGTTATATGAAACACTCCTTGACAGGAAATCAGAACAAACAACCCAAACAGATGCTTAATAAATGTAGGCAATTTCCAGTTAATACTTCACACACAGTGAAACTAGCTAAAAAAGTATGTATCAGACAATAAAAGTGCTATAAATAACTCATAAAAATAAGCAAAAAACAGGATACTTAATGTTATATATTACAAATCCAAGTTTGCTCATTGCCCTTCCTCTGATTAGCTCTGTGTGAAATGGCAGAACCACTCACAGGTTAACTTCTTAGGTAACAGTTGAAACTTGAAACAACTTTAAAAAAAGCTCGAAAGAACCAATGAGGTGCTTACTCCAAGGTAACCCCAATCAGCCAATGACCATAAACAATCCCCTCTCACTGAAATTCAGTATGGCTTTGGCTAAACTAAGATGGCCTTGAACATGTGCTCAGACACATAGCCTCCACTAACAACTAGGCCCAAAACACAAGCCTGAATATGGACAATGCTACAAATACCCACACTACTTAGGTAGAAAAAAACTGCAGAAATGTTTATCACAGCAGAAAAGCAGCAGTGAGCCTTTAAATAAAAGGTTTAAACAGATAAAGGAACTAGGAGACTCTAGAGAAAGCTTTTAATTGCAAACAAGTTATATGATACACTCCTTGGCAGGAAATCAGAACAAAAAACCCAAACAGATGCTTAATCAATGTAGACAATTTCCAGTTAATACCTCACACACAGTGAAACTAGCTAGAACTCTAAACACATAAATGAATGGGTATGTTTTCCACCAAACCTACTGTTGGGATATGTGTTCTGTTGTTCTACAAATGCTGAAATGCATTCCAACTAATGTTCCCTGTTCATATACTATCATTGGTGGCCTGTTGCTGTCAATGCAACCTGCATGGCGGTGTAATGCTCACTATGGTTCCATGTATGCATGTGTTCTGTTTGCTATGAAAATGTTCCAAACCTGTTGTTTTGGTTTAATGGGAATACTCATGCATGCTGTTATAACTAATCCTAGAATGTGTTTACCATTAATAACCAACATATGTTCTACAACTGCAACACCATAGCACATCAGGGAAGGCCGATCCCAGTGGATCCACCTGTCCCCACTCAGCTGGCCATGGCACCAGGCCCCAACACATCTGGGACCCACCCGGGACCTCCTCATCCACTGGTCCTGCACCACCTTCGGGTGGAACCACCATAGAGGATGGGGCTTGGCCCCCCCCAGGGCACAACCGCAGACAGGATCCTGTCACCCATAGCCAGGTCTGGGGTCTGGTGCATAGTGAGCTCCACAAGGAATTGAGAGATCTGCTACACCAGCTTGAGGGCCGCATGGTGCAATTAGAGGGTCAGCCTGCCCCTCCTGCTCAGCCCCCAGCACAGCCACTTTTGGGTCTGTGAAAGTGCAGTGGTGACTGCCCACGGGTGGGGACCTCAGTCCCACTGTATCCATTTGGGGCTTGTGGGCTTCCTATTACCAAACACCCCTCCTCGTCCAAGTTGTTTACCCCCTACATATGTGATATACTGCCCCTGTATGCTGTCTTGTCTGTCTTGTCTTTCTCCCTACCCAATCTACCTCCCCAAATATACCTACTACCCTTCCTCAACATCCCACTATCACCTTAAAAAAAACAAAAAGGCAATCTGTTCCCACAAAAGATTTTGCCCCATACATAGCTGTCCATTTCGCATGTGTCCACTGGACACGTAATCTGGTTTAACTGGCTTCACAACACATTATTATTGTCCTCACTCCTCTATCAGGTGTATGAGTGTCCAAATTTACCACCAAATTCAGTATATATGCACAGCTGTTGCTGTAGAAGAAATGGACAACTATGGACCTTTCCTACACCCATTCTGCACATCCCTAGTTTTCTTTCCTATTGTTTTTCCCTCTTTGTTTTCACCACTTTTCTATCACCCCTTTTTCTTTTCTTTTAAAGAAATTAGTGTGGGGGTAAGCAGGAGTAAGCTGTTTTAAGCAGCATCCAAGGCACCCTGGATATCAAAACGAGCCACCAATAAGTCCAAGCAGCAAAAGTTTGTTAAAAAAGGCACCACATAAATGCGCTTAAAAACAAAAATACGTTTTTGTCTACTACTTCCTCAGATGTGGACTAGCAGTCTAACAAATCACTTCATTTTATATATATCCTCTAATTGTCAATGAATAATGATAGCCAAGTAATTAGGTATTACAATTAAAACAAGCATTTAAAAGAAAACTCTATAGAGGTTTAGATAAACATATGAGCATGTTAAACTATTATTGAGACAATACTAAAACATTTCTCTTCCTACAATTACCCTTCCCATACTTTTCTAAAAAAACTTTTTTCAAACAAATATTTATACACCATACCATAACCCATAAAATTTAAAATGGAAGTGAATGAAAGGTGAATTAATAAAAAATGAATCAATAAAAACTTAATACACAAAAGTATGTTGTGTTAAAACTCTACCTTCTGGTCAAGGCCATATAATGCATAATTTTACATCAAAGAATTAAAAAATAGTGAAAACGAAGTAATATTGAATAAAATGTATGCTAAAATCTTGGAATAAATTTATAAAAACACTCTCATCTGTTTATAAATAGGTTTGCACATATGATCCACCTATTGTTCAAGATGTAGTTATCCTAATTTACAATTTAGAAGAGTTTAGTTTCAATAAGGGAGCTATTGATAAATTCTCATTCAAACTTGGGTGAACATTTGCTTGTAGCATAACTTGCCAACATAGCTCCCTATATTCAATTTTTTTCTTCCCATAATACATCCCTTACATCTTTCTTCACATTTTCTAAAACAAAGAATAGAAAGTGTGCATTTCCACAGTCTTGTAAATGTTTATCGAATGTGTTGGGTTCTTTTTTTCTTTGGATTTCATAATAATGTTAGTAAATCCTCCTTCTTAATTTCTGTTCAGTCTTCCCTATGTAGAAAGATTGACATGGCTGACATATTGCTAAATATACCAAACACAAGGAGTCACAATTATGATAGTCCTTTCCATTTAACCAAACATTTCTAGATTCTAAGAAAACTTTTTCTTTGTTAATTATATAACAACATTGTGTGCAATGTCCACACTTATATGTCCCTTTCTTTACTCTAGTTACTTTATTGTATTCACCAGCATTTTCCATTAAACTCTTAAGATTATGGGAATTTTTATAAATACCTTTGAACTCATTATTCCTTATTTTCTCCAAATCCGTTAAACCCTTAAACCTATTCCATTCAAGTTCCACAATTTTCCTTATAAATTTCATACTTGCATTAGATTCTAATATGAGGGCTTTCCCAACATTTTCCTTATTGATCTCCTTTTGGGTAACCTTTTCCTCATTCACTCCTAAAATGGGTTTGAATCTATCTTGTCTACCCTCCCAAACTTCCTTTTGTATTTGTTCTATCATATCTTCTGGATAATTCCTAGCAATGAACAAGTCTTTTAAAAACTCCATCTCCTTCTCAAACTCTCCATCACTGGAGGTCATTTTACATGACCTAATAAATTGGCTTCTAACAATATTCCTTTTTAGTGCATTGGATGAGCACTATTGTAATGTAAATATGAGTTTGAGAAAGTGTTTTTTCTATATATTTTGGAGTTAAATTTATTGTTCTCACTATAAATTTCAACATCCAAATATTGCAATTTGTTTTGGGAGACTTTATGGGTGAATTCCAAATAAGTGGTGGTGTTATTTAAAAAATTCATAAAATCATCTATCATTTCCTTTGATGCTATCTACAAAATACAAATGTCATCTAAAAACCTTCTGTACATTATCCAACATTTATTGTAAATAGAATTTAAAATATTTTTTTCTTCCCATTTTGCTAAAGTCAAATTTACATATGTAGGGCTGCATGCAGCATCCATAGCAACCCCTTTTACCTGATGAAAAAATTTCCACTTAAAATAAATAAAATTATATTTCAAAATTAAGTCCATTAGTTGCGGGCATACCATATACTCATTATGGGTTAGTTCCCCATCTTCAAAAATTATTTCTTCTAATAATTAGATACCTTCATTGTGTGGTATACAGTAGAATAATCCACTATATCTATGGTGAGAAATAACATCCCCTCTCGATACATATCTTGTTTTAATTCCCTCAAGAAATCCCAGGAATCCTGTAGAATATTCTTTCTCTTTACCCAAATGTTTTTTAACTCCTTATCCACATATTTATTCAAAGGAAAAGGCTTTCCACCCTCTGCTGATACGATAGGCCTTAACGGTGGATCTTTATCATTCTTGTGGATTTTGGGGATTCCAAATATTGAAGGGATTCTAGGTTTTTCATCTTTTAAGTAATGTAAGGTGCTCTGATCTTTTAAGCCTTCTAAGACCATGTCATCTAGGCCCATATCAATTCTCCTATATGCTATGTTTATCTATTTTTTGACACAATCTCATATCGACTAGTATCCATTAAAATATTATTCATTTTTCCTTCATAAATAAGGAAATCCATTAAAACTGTACCCCTTCCTTCCTTCCAATGATGTTATATAATTAACAAAGAAAAAGTTTTATTAGAATCTAGAAATGTTTGGTTAAATGGAAAGGACTATCATAATTGTGACTCCTTGGGTTTGATATATTTAGCAATATGTTGGACATGTCAATCTTTCTACATAGGGAAGACTGAATGGAAATTAAGAAGGAGGATTTATGAACATTATTATGAAGTCCAAACAAATAAGAAACCAATACATTGTATAAACATTTACAAGACTGTGGAAATGCACACTTTCTATTCTTTGTTTTAGAAAATGTAAAGAAGGATGTAAGGCGTGGATTATGGGAATAAAAAATGTAATATAGGGAGTTATGTTGGCAGGTTATACTACAAGCAAATGTACACCCAGGTTTGAATGAGAATTTATCAATAGCTCCCTTATTGAAACTAAGATCTGCTAAACTGTAAATTAGGATCACTGTATCTTGAACAATAGATGGGTCATATGTGCAAACATATTTATAACCAGATGAGAGTGTTTTTATAAATTAATTTCAAGATTTTAATATACATTGTATTCAATATTATTTTGTTTTAACTATGTTTCATTTCTTTGATGTAAATTTTTTTGAGAACTCTTTCCCGCCTAAATGCAGATTTGCCAGTGTTTATTGTGATTTAAAATCCTGTTTTTTTCACATATTGTACTTATTTGACTGCCTGCACTTTAAAAAAGTTGTTTTTTGTTTAAATAATTTGTTTAACTGTTGTAGGCTACACACTAAAGTGTGATAACCTTTTCTGATTGTTTGCAGTCATTTAAAGCTGTTTTAAGTGTATTTTTTACTGTTTTTGCCTTATCTTTTCAAAAAAAAAAAAACAAAAAAACCCCAAAAACATTTCTTGTTTCCCGCCTTTCTAAGCTAGTATAGTCCAGTTTTCAGGCTAGTGCTGAATTCAGGGCTGTGATGCTAGTTTCTGAGTTGCCCATACCTTACTTGGATAGAAGGAAGTTTCTCTGTTCACTTGTGAGAGAGGGAAGCTTTGAGCAATCTAGTTGTCCCTGGAGGAGTGGTTCCAGCCCAAAAGTTAGTTGTTTATTGGCCATTTTTGGCTAATTTCTATCTCATTCATTTCCCTACTATAAAAACCGCTTTTGCACGGTTTTGCGCACCGGGCAGTGCCGATTAGCTACGGTTAAATTATTCCTGGCTCCACTAAGTCTCCTCTTCAGTTTTTCCCTTGAAACTAGTCTAACTCTCAACTTAAGCACTCAAAAAGCATTTTACAGCCCAGCACTTGCTCAGTCCTAATAGCAAGCACTAATATACACTGACACTGATTGCTCAGCAGGACAAGGCTCTTTATTCACCCTTCACCAACCAAGTGACTAAGCAGCTCACCCTACTATTCAGGCATAACCAAAGGGCAACTTCAGGTGCACTCTCCAGTCCAGTTGGTGAATCTGGGTATCCTGAGGCAATGATACAAATGCCTCATGTACACAGACAACCCTCTCCTCCTACCACAAAACACTAACATATGTGAGAGATGCAATTATACAGCCAAACTAGAAGCTAAGCTGTCACCACCCAAGACTGGAACCGACAGTCAAGAGGAGAAGGTTAACACTTGCACCACAACTCCAGCCACACACAGACCTACTAAAACAGCACTGGCAAAATATGCACATAAATACACAAAATCATACTTGGAGGCTCTAAATAAAAAACTGCAAAAGCATCAGAGACCTCCAAAACAGACACCCAAACAACCTGTACTTCCCGTCACAAACCAGCCAACACATAAAACACAAAATCCGTGTGCCGCACAATCACAGCCCTTAAGGTGAAATAACATACCTAACACACTAGTAATATGTGACTCTATAGTCAGGCACACTGACTTCCCACTCACTAGGCTGGAGAAGCATAAGGTTACTGTTAGCCGCCTGTCGGGAGCCAGAATCCACCACATAACACAAATACTCAGGTCACTCCAGAGCAAGTACAAATATGACTCTGTCATTGTTCATGGTGGTGTGAATGACCTGAGATGTACCTCCCTAGACTACATGAAAAGAGACATGGAAGAGCTCTCTGATCATGTAGCACAGGCTGGTAGGACCCTGATCCTGAGTAGCATCCTGCCCTCACCAAGAATGATATCTCAGTATAAAGAAAAAATGATCAATTTCAACAATTGGCTAAGCTTCATGTGTCATTCAAAGAGGATCCAGCGTCTGTCAGCCTGGGACGACATGCTTGACAAACCACGTTGCTCACTCCTAGGCTTTCAAATACTGGCCAAGGCTCCTAATGTTCCCATAGTGCCTTTTTTAGGTAAGGCTCAAAAGTCAAACCCACCTCCCTAAACAGCACAATTAACAAAAAACTGAGGGTTATGCTACTCAACGCCAGGAGTTTAAATCTCAAAATGCACCTGCTCGAAGCACTCCTCAGTATGGAGAATGTCGACATCTGTGCAATAACTGAAACCTGGTTCAAGGCTCCAGAGAGCACTCCATTACTACCAGGCTACAACTCATACCACATGTTTCAGCCACAGAACATGGACCGAAACACAAAAGTAGGGGGTGTATCCATATTCATCAAGGATACCTACACCTCCAGGTTAGTAGTGCAGCATGATACCTCTGAGATCATCCATGTGCAACGAACGTCAAGCAAATCTGCAATGCAAATTGTGGCCTGCTACAGATCACCCTCCATGAACCCAGGACCACCACTGCACCTTTCTGGAGACACTGGAAAACATGAAGGTCCTACCAAACACCCTGATATTGGGCAATTTCAATTACCCTACTATTCACTGGGAAAACTACTCAAGTACAAATTCCCAGGCCCAGCGCTTCCTAGAATTCATCAACTCAAATGCCCTGGATCAGCTGGTAAACTACCCTACCAGAGGTGAAAACATATTGGACCTGGTCATCACCAACATGGGCGACAGGTGTTTCACACTGGAGGTCAACCAGTCACTGGTTAGATCAGAGCATAAACTAATCACTCTGGATGTCCACATCCCACCAACACCCCAAACTAAGGAAACCACTTTAAAAATTTTTTCTAAAGCAAACTTCACCTTACTTAAGACAGAGGTGGTACATTTCACAGCCCCCACGCTAAAGGGTAATGCTGCCAAAGATGCAGAAACCTTTACAAATGTACTCTATGAGCACCTACAAGGATGCATGGATCATGCCATCCCTAGAAAAAACAAGACTCACTCCTCTAAGACAAGGAAACCAGTTTGGTGGACCCCTGCAATAAACAGGCTATACAATAGAAGGAGGAAACTAGTTCAGAAAAAAAGCAAATCCCAAGAAGGAATGACATCCCTGATCAGTATCAATAAGAAATTAAGGTCCCTCGTGAAATCATCCAAGGCTAACTTTGAAAGAAAAATAGCCAAGAATTCAAAAGATAACCACAAAGCCTTCTTTAGCTATGTTAGGAATCTAAGTGGTAATTCACAGATATGCATTGAACTAGTGCAAAATAGCAGAAAATATATGGAACCTACTGATATTGGTAACATCCTGGCAGATAGATTCAGTGCAAACTTCACCCCCCTCTCACCTCCAAAAGGGCCCACAACAATACCGGCAAAGTGTAGTGTCCCAAAAATCACAGATGCACAGGTGAAAACAGCCCTTTCAAAAGCCAAAAACACAGTGTCAATGGGACCAGATGGTGTCCCAGGCTGCGTCTTGCACGAACTATAGAACAAACCAACCCCTCACCTAAACACACTGTTCAACCTCAGCTTCTCCACAGGCTATGAGCCCATAGAATGGCACACAGCAATGTTTTTTCCTCTTCACAAAGGAGGGGCCACAACTGACCCTGGTAACTATCCCCCCATAAGCCGGACTAGCCTGCTCTGCAAGGCTATGGAGCGCATCATCATGGAACTCATTAAAAAAGACATTGGGAACTTCCAAACACTTGACCCGACCCAATTCGGCTTTGTTAAGGGCAGATCATACCTACTAAATCTGGTTGACTTCTTTGAGACAGTCACCAAGGCCATAGATGAGGGAAAGGTGGTTCATACAGCCTATCTTGACCTCGCCAAGCCTTTCAACACCATTCCCCACTTGGGTATTACAGAAAAACTCACCAGCCTGAAGATAAACCCCTACGTCATGAGATGGGTTGCCAACTGGCTTACAAATAGGACTCACATGGTAAGAATATCGGGCTCCAGGTCCGACTCTAAACCTGTCACAAGTGGTGTCCTGCAAGGCTTGGTTCTGGGACCCCTACTGTTCGGCATATACTTCTCAGAAGTACAGGAAACACAGGAAGACTATGGCTAACCAAGTTCGCCGATGACTGCAATCTGGGAGCCATAATTGACTCTCCAGCTGACACAGACATCCTCCAAAAGGGCCTTACTGAGAAGGACACCTGGTGTCAAAATCATGGCTTCAAGCTAAATGCCAAAAAATGCATAGTCATCCCATTTGGGAAAAACAAAACACCCTCAAATTACCACATAGGTGGCAGCCCCCTTAATACAGAATAGGTAGTAAGAGATCTGGGGACCCAGGTAGATAGTAATCTATCCTTTGACAATCATATTGCCAAAGTAGTTAGGAAATCCTTCTATGTGGCCCATCTAATTACTAAATGGTTCACATCTAGAAATATAGAGGTTATAGTGCCCCTCTACGCATCACTCATTAGACCCATCATAGAGTACAATGCCTCATTTGGGATGTACCTCATAAGACAATTCCAACAGCTGAAAAGACCACAAAAGTACCTCACCAAGAGGATTACTGGCCTCAAACATATGTCCTATGCAGCCTGACTGAAAAAACTCTGGCTGTACTGAATGACATATCGCTTACTCAGAGGTGATCTCTGCCTGACTTACAAAGCCATGTCCAACTCAGAATTGATGGACATGCTCCACCTAAAGAAATCCAAGTCATTACGAGCCACGCGTTCTAGTAAGCTAAACCTCGCTGCAACAATAAATAGAACATGCTGGAGGGATAGATTCCTATCACAGAGACTCCCCATGCTTTGGAACAAAATTCCAAATTACATCAGGCAGAGTCCCTCACTAACACTCTTTAAGAGAAACCTTGACGAGTGGATGGGTAACAGAAAATAACCCCTGAGATCACTTCATTGGCAATGCTTGACAGAGGATCAGTTAATTAATCAATGGGGTGGTGAAAGCCGACACACTCTGGCTAGGCTTATAAATGCCTTGGGCAGATAGTCTAGTACCTACCTATAAACCTATGAACCTAATTATGTACTATATGGTCTTGACCAGAAGGTGGAGTTTTAACACAACGTACTTTTGTGTATTAAGTTTTTATTGATTCATTTTTTATAAATTTTCCTTTCATTCACTTCAGATTTTAAATTTTATGGGTTATGGTATGGTGTATTAATATTTGTTTGAAAAAGGTTTAGAAAAGTATGGGAAGGGTAATTGCAGGAAGATAATTTTTTTAGTATTGTCTCAATAACAGTTTAACATGCTCATATGTTTATCTAAACCTCTATAGAGTTTTCTGTTAAATGCCTGTTTAAATTGTAATACTTAATTAATTGGCTATCATTAGTTATTCATAGACAAGCCTGTCAGGCCACATCTGAGGAAGTAGTAGACGAAAAAGTATT
Organism: Protopterus annectens; assembly: GCF_019279795.1. Taxonomy (NCBI): domain Eukaryota; kingdom Metazoa; phylum Chordata; order Ceratodontiformes; family Protopteridae; genus Protopterus; species Protopterus annectens. The sequence continues at coordinate 777,875,401 of NC_056737.1, read as the reverse complement.
TTTGTTTTAAGTGCGCTTATGTGGTGCTGTTTTTAATAAACCTTTGCTGCTTGGACTTATTCGTGGCTTGTTTTAGTATCCAGGGTGCCTTGGATGTTGATTTTGAGACTATTTGGTCCCTGTTTTGGTGCTTTTTCACTTTGGTTTACTGTTTTAAGCAACAGTAAGCAGGTTTAACCATGTCTGACCGTTGCAAAGCTATGCCTACACAGATTAAGCACTTCTCGGTTTAACCATGTTTTAGTATCGCTTAGCTCTGCACAAACCTGAGCAAACCCACTTAGAACTGCTTAAAATTGCCTTAATCACCCTATCTCCATCAGCCACTGTTCTGCCCAGCAACAAAATAATCAGACCTGCAAGTCTTGATCCAAGGACCCTGCACATTATAGTCATAGCAATATACCACCACTCCATCAGAGCTGTGATAATAAATACTTTATTTTTAAATATATCATTCAGTACAGGTAAAGAATACTATATGCACCTATACATTTGAATTTAGACATAAAGTATATATATATATATATATATATATATATATATATATATATATATATATATATATATATATATATACATATATATATATATAAAACACCAATTATATATATATATATATATATATATATATATATATATATATATATAGCCGCGGTGGTGGGCATGCAGTAGTGTTGTTGCCTCACAGTAAGATGCTGTCCGGTTCAGGGCTGGCAACTCAGCATGTAAAAATCAACTGCCAATCATTAATGGACTGGAGTTCCGCTGTGGCTACCCCTAACCCGGAAAAGCCGAAAGACACAACAACAATATATATATATATATATATATATATATATATATATATATATATATATATAGGTTCATAGGTTCATACTAGGCTATCTGCCCTAGGGCATTTATAAGCCTAGCCAGAGTGTGTTTGGCTTTCGCCACCCATTTTAAATTAATTTTGCTATGCCCTTTTTCGAGGTTAGTATACTGTGCCTCTGTCTAACAGTGACACAGAAGTGATACCGGTAAACCTACGATCTCCTATCCACTCATCAAGATTCCTCTTGAAGAGAGTCAATGAGGGACTCTGCCTAACCTGGACTGGGATTTTATTCCAGAGTGAAGGGAGCCTCTGGGTTATGAATCTGTCCCTCCAGCATGTCCTATTTATTTCAGTGCTGAGGTTCAAGTCTCTAGAGCGTGGCTCGATGGGATTTGGATTTTCTGAGGTGCAGCATGTCCATTAATTCTGGGTTGGACATGGCTTTATACGTCAGGCACAGATCACCTCTGAGCAGGCGGTATGGCACTGAGTAGAGCTGGAGTTTCTTTAACCGGCAGCATATGGCATCTGTTTGAGCCCTTTGATCCTCTTGGTGCGGTACTTTTGGGGTCTTTCCAGTTGCTGCAGGTGTCTGGTAAGGTACATCCCAAAGGGGCATTGTACTCAATTATGGGCCTGATGAGGGATGAGTAAAGAGGCACGATGACCTCCCCTGATCTAGATGTGAATCCCTTCATGATTAGGTGGGCTATATAAAATGTTTTTCTAACCACTTTGGCCACGTGGTTGTCAAATGAGAGATTGCTATCAACTTGGGTCCCCAGGTCCCTAATTACTTCTTCTGTACTTAATGGATTACCACCTATGTGGTAATTTGTGGGCACTTTGGTTTTGACAAAGGGGATGACTATACACTTTTTGGTGTTTAGCTTGAGGCCATGGCTCTGGCACCAGTTGTCTGTTTCTATGAGGCCCTTTTGGAGGATGCTTGTGTCGGCTGGAGAGTTGATTATGGCGCCCAGTTTGCAGTCATCTGCAAACTTGGTCAGCCACAGTCCTTCCATGTTGGCCTGTACCTCCGAGAAATATATATCGAACAAGAGAGGACCCAGGACTGAGCCTTCTGGGACGCCACTTGTAACTGGTTTGGAGTCTGACATGGCTCCAGCAATTCTAACCATGTGGGTTCTGTCCTTGAGCCACTTTGCAACCCATCTAGTAACATAGGGGTTTATATTTAAGCTGGTGAGCTTATCTATAATGCCCGAGTGGGGTATTGTATCGATGGCTTTTGTGAGGTCCAGGTGTGGCTGTGTGGACCCACCTCTCAATGGCCTTGGTGACTGTTTCAAAGAAATCGACCAGGTTTAAGAGGCAGGATCTGCCCTTAACAAAGCCGAACTGGGTAGGATCCAGTGTCTGTAGGTCCCCAATATCTTTATTTATGAGGTCCAGGATGATCCTTTCCATAGCTTTTCAGACCAAGCTAGTCAGGCTTATGGGGCGATAGTTTCCAGGATCCATTGAGGCACCACCTTTGTGGAGAGGGACCACTGTTGCTGTACACCACTCTTTGGGTACATATCCTGTAGTAAAGTTGAGATTGAACAGTAGTTTTATGTTTGGACTTAGCTCTTCTTGAAGTTCATGTAGGACGCAGCCTGGGACACCATCTGGTCCCATTGATGCTGTGTTTTTTGCTTTGGAGAGGGCGGCTCTTACCTGAGCATCTGAGATGTCAGGGGGGCAGCACTCTGCTGGGATAGATATTTGCTCTTTTGGTGGGGAAGGGGGGGGAGTTTGCGCTGAACCTGTCAGCTAGGATGTTGGCAATGTCTGTGGGTTCGATGTATTTTTTGTCATTTTGGAGTAATTCTGAACATATCTGGGAATTACCACCCAGGTTCCTAACATAACTAAAGAAAGCCTTGTGATTATCCTTAGTGTCCTGTGCAATTTTTCTCTCGAAGCTGGCCTTAGACGATTTTATGAGTGCCCGTAGTTTTTTGCTAAGACTGATCAGAGATGCCTTCCCTTTTTGGGATTTTGCTCTATCATGTAGTAGCTTCCTCCTTCTATTGTATAGTTTGTTTATGGCTGGGGTCCACCAGACAGGATGTCTGCCTTTGGAGGATTGGGTCTTGGTTTTATTTGGGATTGCATGATCCATGCATTCCTGAAGGTGTTCATATAATGCGTTTATAAAGGATTCTGCAGTATGGGCCGTATTTTCTACAGGCTCGGGGGCTTTGAAGGATTCCACCTTGGTTTTGAGGAGTGTGAAATTTGCTTTAGAGAGGTTTTTCACTGTGGTTTTCTGGGCAGGGGGTGGGGTCAGGATGTGAATATCCAGTGAGATTAGTTTATGGTCTGATCTTACCAGTGAGGGATACACTTCTGGTCTGGAGCATAGAGTCCCCATGTTGGTGATGATCAGGTCCAGTATATTTTCCCCTCTTGTGGGAGTGGTAACAAGTTGTTCCATAGCATTTGAGTTTATAAGTTCTAGGAACCTTTGGGCTAGGGTGTTGGAGCTAGAGTAATGCTCCCAGTCTATGTTTGGGTAGTTGAAGTCGCCCAAAATAATGGTGTTTGGAGAGACCTTCATATTTTCCAGTGTTCTCAGGAAGGCCGAGTGGGGTTCCTGGGTTTGGGAGGGTGGTCTGTAGCAGGCTATAAACTGGAAGGCAGTTTTACCCACTGTTAGTTGCACATGGATAGTCTCTGATGCTTCGTGCTGTGCCATATATAAATATATTCATACATATACAAATATATATGGGATACCCTTACTTAATCAACAGACCATTCCATCAATGCCACAAAACATCGACAACCCAACGGCTGACATTACTCACACAGTAAGTAAGCGTTTAGCCAGGAACCTGAACTTTGCCCCATACCCCTCCGGTAGTGCCTTCTCAGAGTTGGAATATTAAGTAAGGGGGTGTGGGGGCAAAGCCCACCTACGTAGGGAGATGTGGAGGGCATAGCCCCCCACATGTTTGTGTTTGTTTTAATGGTAGGTTTCTACTTGTGGATGGGCAAATGGTTACTTACCATGTGAGTCACATCAGCCGTCTGGTTGTCGATGTTTTGCAGCATCGATTGAGTGAGTTTCGATGGAGTGGTCTGTCGATTAAGTACGGGTAACATATATATATATATATATATATATATATATATATATATATATATATATGGGTCTACTGTATAAGTTCGAAAATACACTTTTTTGAACTCACACAGTCAACCCTGGGTTACGCGAAAGTGCACTTTCATGAAACCCGCTTCAGTGAACGGGCTACGTACTGCGGTTTAGTACAGTAGTCACGGACCTTAGGGTTAGGGTGCGGGTCAATGTAAGGGGATAGCTAGTAGGGCTATCCTCTTACCGTGGCAACACCTAACCTGAGTCATGTTTCCCTACCTCTGATGGAGGATAGCCTGTCCTCCACTGTCATGGACCTTAGGTTTAGGGCGCGGGTCAATGTAAGGGGATAGCTAGTAGGGCTAACCTCTTACTATGAACTGTGCCCTAACCTTAAGGTCCATGACTACCACACCACAGTGGAGGACATAGCACATTTTCCTACTGTCCTTCACTGTGGTGCGATACGTTCGTAGAAGCAGAGTTCGCGAAAGTGCACTTTCGAATAAGTGCACTTTCATGCAACTGAGCGGTCTACTGCTCTTTTTCGAATATGTGGTATTCGATGAAAAGCAGTAGACCCATATATATATATATATATATATATATATATATATATACATACACTTACATACACACATATATAGTGAAATACTATAACAGGTGCAGACTGCAAACATAGATTGTGTATAAAAGTTATGTAGTACACAGAAATAAGTAAAGTAGCAGACAGCACTTCTCAATTTGCTCAGTCTGATAAGGACTAGGTTTGTAGTTCCCTTTTGCACACACAGACCATGGTTCGAATCCAGGGATTGATACTAACATGTTATTCCAGTTCCACAGCTGTAAACCTACTTATTTGTAGAAACACTCATCTGTTGTGAACAGATATTTTTATCTCAGGAACCACAACTAAAGAAATATTTGCAGAAGCAGTATGATGGGTATGTCTGTGAAATGTGTGCAAATGTAGTATTGAGCAGCCCCAGTCATACAAATAGGAGCAGGATAGCCATCTACTGTATGCAGTCTGGCCAATAAAAGCCTGTCATGTGTCAAGCTGTTATGAACAGTTTCCACTGTTGCCAAGAATCCCACACTCAAGTAACATCACAGTACAAGTATGCCGAATGCACACTTACAGAACAGCAGGACAGGGAACACATTGTCACTTGTACCACTTAGTATGACAGGTATGAGTCCCTCATACCTATGTACATAGACTTGTCATACTTTGCCCCATATTACTCCAGGTCCACATATGTACAGGTGTGTATGTGCTGTAGTAGCTCCATGGCCAAGGTAGAGGTTAAGGGAGGGGCAGAACTGTACAGTATTAAACAGTAGTGTATTGTATCAGTGAATGCAGCTATTAATGGAATAATGTACTCATCCCCAACACTCATCTGCACCAATATTATCAACAAATGTAATATGTGTATGTTCTTACCACAACTTACTGTTGTGACCTTTGATTCCCTTTTGGTTATTCTGTTTGAAACTGTGTGCATACTAACATATCTTGTTGAATAACCATTGTTGTTGGCCTGCTGTCCTAATTATAACTGGCATGCTGTTGCAATCTTGACTGCCATACCATTTCTGCATGTGTACTGTTTGCCATGCCATTGTTGCAATTCCATTGTTCTGTGTGAATTGGAACACTCATTCATGCTGTTTTGACTAATGTGGTAATGTTTGTGCATGACAAACCAATGCACCTTGCTGAGTCCCACACCATAGCACATTTGGGAAGGCCCATCCTGGTGTATCCGCCTTTCCCTCGGGTGGAACCACTTGCAGGAGACAGGGCTTATCCACCCCTGGCATGTGAGTGTGGTGAGGAACTTGTCACCAAGCGAGAGGTTTGTGGCCTGGTGCAGTGTCCCCCAGTCGGAGCTGGAGGACCAGCTGTGCCAGGTAGAGGGCAGACTGGTACAACTTGAGGGGCAGCTGGCCCCTCCAGCTCAGCCCCCAGCACAGCCACCTTCAAGGCCGTGATGGGGTAGTGGTGACTGCCATCAGGTGGGAACATCTGGCACAGTACTACCATCTAGGGGGCACATAGGTATCTGATTCCCAACCAGCCTCCCCATCCAAGGTGCCTCGCCCCCATGTGTCACACTCCACCCCTGTCTGCTGTCTTGTATGTCATGTCTGTCTGCAAATGCAACCTCTTTTACCAAATGTTCCTCCCCACACTTGCCTACACTCCTTCCCCAACATCCCACTCACACCCCAAAAAAGGGCATCTTTTCCCCCCAAAAATTATGTCCCATACATAGCTCTACATTTCGCACACATACATGATCCCCTTATTCAATCTACCCCACTAGCTGCCTCTCACCATGTTTTACCCCCTGCTTACCCCCATTACACAGCTTCCTGGTCTGCCTTTTTTTAATTTTCATTATTTCAAATTAGAGTGGGTTCAAGTGGACATAAGCAAAGCTAAGCTGACATAAGCGAACGTAACCATCGCTTAGCTCTGCACAAACCCACACAACCCACTTACAACTGTTTAAAACTGCCCTAATCCCCCTGTCTCTATCAGCCACTTTTCTGCTAAGCAAGAAAATAATACGCCCTTGCAAGTTACCACTAAGCCATCTGAGCTGTAAGATGTTTGGATTATTTCTCTAACATATTATGCAGAACAGTCAGTATACCATAGGAAATGTACAATTTGGAAGCACTAAACATTCTAATGATACACACACACACACACACACACACACACACACACACACACACACACATATATATATATATATATATATATATATATATATATTGTTAGAAAACTATGTATTTGCATATGTGTGAAATACTAGTTTAAAAACAAAGTAGTATGTAATGCATTTTATTCTATTAATCATATAACAGAAAGGATTAATTCATGTGTAAATGTAAGTAGTTTTGAAACTGCAGTGTGGCTTGAAGCAAACTGACCTCCGACCCTGGCAGTTGCTAGCTTAGCAAGTTTTAATGTTTATGCTTTTCACAAGTGATTATCTGCTGGGTCAGGAAATTAAATATGTGAAATAATGAAATCTTCTGCTCTTTCCTGCTGGGATGATTTGGCCTTGTATATGTGTTGTGTTATTAAGATAGCATGCAGCTGGTGGGAAAGTGTTACAGTGAACAAAGATGTGTATTAGAAGATTGAATCCACTATTGTATTCGAACTGATGTGAAACCTTGAAGAAGTAACTTTACAGAAAGACATTATGTCTGACCAGGTGGATAGCAAGGCCGTATTGTTACCAGAGGAAAACGTTTTAAAAATATACAGCATCAGCAGTTTTTATGAATAGAGAACTGTAAGCTAAAGTGATGTAGATGCCCTGTGACATACCACGTCAGTAAGGTGGGCACAGCTTGAATGTAAAGACTATATAAAATTGTGTGCTTCCTGTTTCATATTAGACAAAATTCTGTACTTGTACGTTTTTTGCCTCCTGGTGTACACTAGTAAACATTTGAACCTGAACCTCCTGTGTATTGAATTCTTAATTTTATTTAACATATATATATATATATATATATATATATATATATATATATATATATATATATATATATACATATATATATATAGAGAGAGAGTATATATATAGAGTGCATAGAATATCAGACTGCCATTATTCCTACAGTTGCCACCTTCTCAAATGCCCAGAGTCTGATTCTTTCCTACAAATGAGAATTATTGCATGAAAACATATACCACACACAATGCAAAGGACATGACACCACACATTTTGCATACATATAAATGTTTATTTGTGTACTATTTCAGTTGTTTATGCCATTACTTATAGCATTTAGGTGTTTGAAATGCATAACTGATTAACGCAACTCTCAAAAAAAACATATGATACAGTAATCTGCAAAAAATAAGATACTTTGCAACTAGCCTAAAGCCTTCAGGTAGTACAACAGTAAAAAAAAACACACTTGCCTTGAAGACAAGAATCAATCAACACTTAATCACAGATGTAGTTCAACAGCCTCCAATTACACTCTGCAGTCAACCCCTAGGGGGAAAGTATCAATTGTCACAATGTAAATATATCCATTTCATAACAATGCTTAACTTAAAATGGCACTATCACACTGACAAACAGAACTGTGTACAAAACAGTAAGCTCTAGCCCGCCACTGTCCCCATGGTAAAATGTATGAAAGTATTCATAGGTTCATAGGTAAGTAGTAGGCTAATGACCCCAGAGCCAATGCAAGCCTATCTCAATAGTGTTTCCAGTCATCTGACTTACCAGATGTTAGTCGCCTGTGCCCTTATCTAGCAATGTGATTGAAGTGATTCCTGGGGTGAATTTCCTATTTCCCATCCACTCATCAAGATTTTTCTTGAAGAAGGCCAGTGAGGTGCTCTGCTTGATGTGAATGGGGAGTTTATTCCAGAGTATTGGAAGTCTCTGGGTTAGGAACCTATCCCTCCAGAAGGTTCTGTTTAATCTGGTGATAAGGTTGAGGTCTCTGGAATGAGTAGCATGGAGGGATTGGGATTTTTTAAGATGAAGCATGTTTAGCAAAACTGTCAGACATAGCTCTGTATGTCAAGCAGAGATTGCCACTAAGTAGGTGATATGAGATAGAGTAAAGTTTTAAGTTTTTTAATTCTATCTGCATAAGGCATGTGTTTGAGTCCTAAGATCCTCTGTGTGAGGAACTTCTGTGGCCTTTCCAGTTGTTGGAGGTGTCTAGTGAGGTACATGCCAAATGAGGCATTGAACTATATTATGGGTCTGTTGAGGGCTGAGTACAGAGAGATAATGACTTCTTTTTTCCTGGATGAGAACACTTTTGTGAAGAGTTGTGCCATGTAGAAGGACTTCCTAACTACAGTGGTGACATGGTTGTCGAAGGAGAGATTGCTATCTACCTGTGTCCTTAGATCCCTTATAACACCTTCAGAGTTAAGTGGGTTCCCTTCGATATGGTAGTTTGTGGGCACCATGTTTTCCTGAAGGGAATGATGATGCATTTTTTGGCATTGAGCAAAGGCCATGGTTTTGGCACCAGTCATTGATTTCCATTAGGCCTTTTTGTAGGATGTCCACATCAGCTTGAGAATCAATAATAGCTCCCAGTTTGCAGTCATCAGTGAATTTGGTTAACCAGAGTCCCTTGGTGTTGGCTTGAACTTCAGAGAAGTAGATACCAAACAGGACAGGACCCAGAACTGATCCCTGTTGGACTTTGCTTGTAACTGCCCAGTAGTCAGATTTGGAGTCAGCTACTTTCACCGTGTGGGTTCTGTCATTGAGCCATTTGGCAACCCATCTAGTGATGTATGGGTTAATGCCCAGATTAGTGAGCCTATCAATGATTCCAGAGTGTGTGATGATGTCAAAGGCTTTGGCTAAATCGAGGTAGGTTGTGTGGACAACCTTGCCTTCATCCACCACTCTGGTGACAGCTTCGAAGAAGTCTATCAGACTGAGCAGACATGATCTGCCTTTCACAAACCCAAACTGTGTGGGGTCCAGGGTTTGAAGGTTCCGGATATACTTATTTATAAGTTCCATAATAATACATTCCATAGGCTTACAGATCAGGCTCATCAAGCTGATGGGGCGATAGTTACCAGGGTCAGTAATCACACCCTCTTTATGGAATGGGATGACTATAGCAGTGCACCATTCAATGGGGACAAAGCCAGAATGGAGGCTGTAGTTGAACATGGCACTCAGGTGTAGTGCCAGTTCTTTCTGTAGATTGGGTAGGACACAACCCAGTATATTATCTGGTCCCATGGAAGCTGTATTCTTAGCTTTGGTCAGTGTGGTTTCAACTTGTGCAGTTGTGATAATAGGGAGTTGGTATTCCTCGGGTATGTGGATGGGCTCTTTGGGGGGTGAGGGGGAAGTAAAGTTTGCACTAAACCTGTCTGCCAAGATATTGGCAATATCAGTTGGTTCAGTATAAGTGGTGCCATTGTGCTGTAGCTCAGAGCAAATCTGTGTATTATTATGCAGATACTTGACATAAGTAAAGAATGCCTTGTGTTTGTCCTTAGTATCTGTAGCAATTTTGCTTTCATAACTAGCTTTGGTGGATTTCATGAGGGATCTCAGTTTTTTACTGAGTTTTCCAAGGAACTTTTTCCAGTCATTGGACTTTACCCTTTTCTGCAACAGTTTTTTTTTCTATTGTAGAGTTTGTTAATGGCAGGAGTCCACCAGATTGGCTTCCTTTTTTTTAGAGGAGAGGGTCTTGGTTCTGTTTAAGTATGGCCCTATCTATGCAGTTGTGTAAGTGCTCATACAGTGCTTTGGTGTATGATTCAGCAGCCATACTCCCATTCCCCATTTCTATGGATGACGTGAAGCTTGCCACTTCTGTCCTTAGAAGCTCAAAATTAGCTTTGGAGAAGTTTTTCACTGTGGTTTCCCTTTTCGGGGGTGGGGTGGGATTTGGATATCAATGGTGATTAACTTGTGGCTGGACCTGACCAGAGAGGGGTTTATCAAAGGAGTAGAGCATTGGTTCCCCATGTTTGTAATGACCAGGTCAAGAATGCTGTTTCCCCTAGTGGGGGTGAGGATGAGTTGGTTCAAGGCATTGGAGTTATAGAATTCCAGGAAACATTAGGCAAAAGAGTTGAAGCAGGAGTAGTTGTTCCAACTAATGAAGGGGTAGTTAAACTCTCCCCGAATAAGGGTATTAGGCTGGACCTTGTACAGCCATATACATTTATACTTTTTATTACTGATATTCCTCACATGTTCTAACAGCCTAGGTTAAAAACATTTAATACCCCTCCCCCATAAAATGTCTTACAAGGGCATATAACAGTGCTCTCTATACACTGACCTCTTGACTGTACAGGTTCACACATGTTGTCCAGCTGTAGCCCTCATATATATGGACCCTACCCCACAACGTGTGTGGGAGTTCACAACATCACAGCACTAAATAATAATAGACCATACCTATCAACCTCTCACTGCATGACATCTGGACAAAGCCTGGTATATAAGTGGAGGACAGAGGCTGAAACACAGGGCCATATTTGAAATATTGCTGTTATACATTGTGAAAGATGCTGGTGTTACAGGATTGGTTGCAACATACCCTTACCGAGGGATATGAAGTCAGAAATACAAATGGATGTTGCCATGTACTGATAGCAATCAACAGAGAGAATGCCCCTGATTTGTCAAGGACAAGATAAAACATAACAGCCAAATCTCTGGCCATAATGTGGATAGCCCCACAGTTGAGAGCTATGCAGACAGACTGCATTCCATGCAAAACTAACATGTACACACTAACATTTAAAACTAGCAGTGTTCAATGCATATAACAGAAATATTCACACACTGTCCCTAGGTCTGTAACCTTATAAAAACATGTAGTTGGCCTGTCTCCACAAGTCTTATTGTAAGAGGTATTCCTACCTGCTGTCTGTAACACTGCTGCCCCACACATGAAGGATGTCTTCCATACAGGCAAGGTAAAGGGACAATGCCCACATGATGTAGTTATTTATAGTAGTGGGTTGCTATGACATTGACTATTGGAAGAACTACACAGCTGCTGCATGCAGTTAGCAAGTGTGGGACAGCAATTGGTGCAGAGGCCATCACCTGAACATGAGCATCACCTACAAAAGCCATGCTGCAACCTATTCAATCCAGCTCGATCCCAGTAGTGGAGAGAGATAGAGAGAGAGAGAGAGAGGGACAAAAAAATTAGAAACAACATATACAAAACCTAAAAAATAAAAATAAGAAACAAGAAGACAACTTGTACACAGAAAGAAAATAAAAATAAATCAGGTATTTGAAACATGTAAGCATGTAATTGAATGTAGTACTTGGTCTGTAATAATGGGATAGATGATTATGAAAGATGTATATGTGCCATCAATACTTGCTGTAATGATGTCCTGCTGAACAACTGCTATGGACATATCATCTGGCGCGGTCTGCAGTGGGCCATACCTGTCAATTGTGCAGATCTTCACAGAATGTCAAGATTTAGCCATCATAGTTTGGTTCTGTTCCTCCAAACATCTATATTAGTCTGGCAAATAGCTGGAGATGGAAGTAATGAAGTAATGACAGACACATGAGTTTCAGATGCCACCACCTTCAGAACAGTCATGGTAATGCGAAATGTATCATGCTACAAACGTCATAGGTTTGTAATAGACATAACTATGATCTGTCCTTATATATTCCCCCCACCCCCAATGTTAGGCTTTGTCCACATATGATGCTCTAGGAGATGAATAGGTCGGGTCACAGCTGAGGAGCCTGACACACCCTGGGAAAGGGCAGCTTACATATGGCAACCACTAAAGTTTCTGTCAAACAGTCAACTCTGTGCCACTGCTAGGCCAGTTAATGGGATGTTGCCCATATCCATATGTTACCTGTGAATATGAGTATTATACATGTTTGCATCGTAAATCTAGGATACCTATATAGGGCATAAGCATAGTAAAGCACTGTTGCAGATGTTTTTGTTAAACTGCATGTGATATATTGAATTAATAACATTCAACTCTACAGTGTTCTGCTGGACAATGTTCATGGTTGTGACAGACAGCTGTAGTCACATGCGCATATACTTGTGTTATGTCAGCTATATTAATACTTTATCAAAATTAATCCAAAAAAAAAAAACATTTGCTGGGCATCCAAATAAAACTCAATAAAACAAAATAAGATGTCCAAACAAGTAGTGATCACAGCATAAGCTCCACACATAAAACGATGCAAAAATGTTCATCCACAATGTTTATTAAAAAGTTAAATGCTTTCTTCCCCTATAATACGGAGACTTCATCAGAACTAAATTCCCCTCACAAGTCAACCCTCTTTATACACAAATAAATAATTGAATAATTAGTTAATTACTTAAAAAATTAAAAAAAAAATAAATGAAATATAGCACCCTAACATTATAACTTTCTACAATAAATACTATATTAATACATTATTCATTAATCATTAAAATTATGCCTGGTTTAAATACATTTAAAGTACAAGTACTTTTTTTCTTCTTTAAAACACAAACCAAGAGGTGGTTGGTGGGAGCTTGATGAGGATTTGAGAGAATTTTATTGGATTGTTAAACTAAATGCCTTAGCAGAACCAGGATTAAATGACCATTTGTCTTTGGTGCCTGTTTGAAAGAAAAAAACACTTGTACTTTAAATGTATTTAAATCAGACATAATTTTAATGATTAATGAATAATGTATTAATATAGTATTTATTGTAGAAAGTTATAATGTTAGGGTGCTATATTTAATTAAACATTTTTTATTTTTTTTAAGTAATTAACTAATTATTCAATTATTTATTTGTGTATAAAGTGGGTTGACTTGTGAGGGGAATTTAATTCTGATGAAGTCCCCGTATTATAGGAGAAGAAAGCGCTTACCTTTTTAATAAACATTGTGGATGAACATTTTTGCATCATTTTATGTGTGGAGCTTATGGTGTGACCACAACTCGTTTGGACATCTTACTTTATCAAAATTGATTTCCCTGATGTCACCCAGTGATGTAGACCAATGCCCAGAAGGCCTGGTATAACAGGTTGAGATGTATGATTGTGCTGCAAGACTGTAAATACAGTGTGCCATAGTGACATAGAACACAAATGTATACCAGGTATCCCCTGAGTATGTGCATGTATGTGCATGTTCAGCTGAAAGCCACAGAAGTAATAACATAGGTCACAAGCAGTCTGGAAAATAGGATGTGCATGTTGCACATGTGTGCAATATCACTGTCAATGCATACAACAAAATAAAATGTGCACTGCTACTGATTGTTGCATTGCCATGACACTGATATGGGTACTACAGTAGGAATACTTATCAGCTAGTAATCAGAGATGTGTACAACTGTGTTATGACCCACTGTCCATGTCTACCACTAACAGCTATATCAAAACCCATATACACTGGATATCAAAAGGTACACACCCCTGTTGGAATGCTAGGTCTGTGTGCTGTATGCCAAAGAGACCACAGAAAGTCATGTCAAAACGTTTCTCGCCTCAAATGTGACCCATAACCTGTACAATTCTATTAAAAAAGAAACAAAGCTGTTTCATGGAAGGTGAGCAACCATTGCCAAGTGAAGATGTGATATGCCGTTAGAGTACAAACCAAGACAAACGGATGCTGCAATCATCTCAGCAGGAGTTTACACAACATATCAGTGTATGGGTGTGCATACACATTCAACTGGTTTACTGTACTGAGTATTAATTCCCATATGTTTTCACAGGAGAGGTTGTTATGTCCCCTATTGAACTGAGCAGGCTATAGGTCACATCACAGGTGATGATTGTGTTGACATGTGCTTTTGTGGGGTCATGTTTCAACTGCACAACTACCATGCATTGTAACAGGGGTGTGTACACTTTATATCTACTGTTGCTATATGGAATTAGCAGTACCTGACCTGTACAACCAGCCTCCACCAATGATAAAGTAATCCCCTTGGTGGACAGCTGCAAGACACAAAGTACATAATAGGTTGCTATAGTGGCTGAACAGGGACACATAGGTGCAGACTACAACTTGGAAACAAGTGCACCTCTATCTGAGCAAGCATGTAGGTTCACAGGTGACTTCCTGTAAGGCTGACTATGACTAGAAATTAGACATATTCAAACCACCAAGGCCAATTGCAACAATGTCCCACATATGTATGCAGTCTCAGAGCCAGTAACACAAGTCAACCTGTACTGGGGTAAAGCACACCTCATACACACATGCCATGGATACAGGCAACCTGCATCAGAAAGGATAGGTAGGAACAGTGGCATCCTGTCCACAACATTTGTACAGGGGGATATGCACATCAACCACACTCCTGCCCGCATCAATGGCGAGCATGTACATAATGCTGACTGTTGGCAGCAACAGCAAATCTCCATGAGGTATGAGGGCATCACAGTCTTCCTCCTACATGAACTCAGGCATGTGCTCACAGCTCCATCACACACTACAGTCAAACACAGACTTGCCACCATCCACATGGAAGATGGCCACTGTCATCCCTCTACACAGAAATGAATGGAGTATAGTGGATTATGCCATTAAGTGTCCAACATTGGGGAACTGGACGGTCAGGGCCAGGAGTGCAATGCAATATGTCAAAGCCATGATAGCTTACAGTGTTATGGTATAGTCTGGATTACTTGCAAGTAATATCCACTGTTGATGTACACGTGGACAATTGTATGAGGTCCTGTGACCTTTTTTCCTGTTTATGTCTTTCAGGTATAATGCCCTGGGAATGTTTGCCAGCATTCATGAACCTTGAGAATGACACAATTATCCAATTCATCATCCAGCATCATGGCATACTATTTAGCCACAGGGCCCAGGATCTGCAGGAAAGGACCACCCTGTGGAACGAGCTTGTCCCCAGGGTAAACAATGTTGGCTGCACAGCTGAAATTATGAGCAGGTGCGGCATCATTGCACTGACCTAATCTGCAATGCCCATCAGCGTGCTGCTGCTGTTAGGAGAGACCAGCTAGCCGCAGGTGGGGGTCATGCCATCCAGCCCCCACTGACACATGCTGAGGAGCTCCTAGCCAGCCTTGGGGCATTCACCCACCAGACAAGCCAGCAAGCTGAAGACAGCATTGTGGAGATGAGTGCCACCCACAAAATGGACGAGGAGCGTGCAGGTAAGGCCCCAGGGCACATTACTAGACCATTGTTGCTTATCCATTTTTATCTGTAAAGTATCTACATGCATATGTCAGATAAGATAGTCTGTTGCTGGAGTGCAGCAATGAACAGATGTGCATAATCCTTAGTATTGTGGGTTTGTACTGTCGATGTGCTGAAATGCTGCTTCCACCCTGTACCAGTGCCACAGGTGTGGCTACTGACATTACTTCTCTCACACAACTATTTGGGTCCCTTTGGTATACAGTTGGGGAACTGAAAAAATGCCAGCACAAAACTCAGTATATATCAGCAACAAAACTACAGCAACACTAAGGTGAAACTTAAGTGTTTTAATACATATCGAACAATTCAATAATCCAGACCGGTTTCAGCCTAACATGGATTTCCTCAGTGGACCAAGAAAAGTACAAACAGGAAATCATGCACAAATGCAGGTTTAAATAAGGTCCATAAACCAATAAGGTGCTTCCAAAGGATTTTAGGCATGCCCATAATACTGCCTGAAAGAAAAACTGGAAGGAAAAATACAAACTAGAAAATAAAAAATAACAAGTAAAAAATAAATGATCCAAATAGCAAATATGGTAATAAAACATAAGTATGATAATACATTCAATATTGGATATATTAATTGGTTATAAATGATCATTTAAACCAGGAGAAAATAGTGCCCCTAGCTTGATAATCCAGTATTTCTCTTTTTGGTTGAGAATGGAATGCCATCCCTGTTTGTTGGATCTGTCACCCAAAATTCTATCTACAATACAAAATTGAAATCTAGCAGTATGATGTTGTGTGTAGTGCCTGAACAGAGTGTTGATTTTTCTTTTGGTTCAAATGTCACTACGATGTTCCGACTCAACGCCCATGATGTCTGACCCACATAAAATGAACCACATGTGCAAGTTGCAAGATATACCACCCAATCACAATTACAGTTGCCAAAAATTTTCATGTTAAAAATCCTGTCAGTGTTTTTACTGGAAAGTTGTTTAGATGTGAATATAAATGGACATGATGAGCAATGGCCACATTGCTAAGTGCCCCAAAGTTTGTCACCAGTCATCGTAAGTTGTTGATGTATAATGCCACCTGAACCCATCCTCTTATAATGTGAAAAAAATGAACTTAGTGTTCTCCCTCTACGGTAACCATATTGACAAGTGTTACCAACTAAGGAGGCAATATCCTCATTGGCAGTGAGGATGTTCCAATGTTTCATCATGGTATTTCTAATCAAATTGATGTTACGCCCATGGGTAGTAATAAACCATAATCCTCCATCCTGTGCATCCCTACTTCTGTCACAATATTTGAGAAGGGAAGTTCTATTGGAATTGGTTGCAAAGTGACATGCCAACTGAATGTCAGGCTCCTTGTATCCCCTGGTTCTAATTCTGTTGGTTAGATCTTGTTGTGATTCTTCAAAATCATTTTCTGCAGAAGAAATCCTGCGTATCCTGAGGAACTGGGATTTGGGTATATTCCGGATGATGTGGTTAGGGTGCATACTAGTTGCATGTAATAAAGTATTGTATTGCGGGTATTTACGAAATGTTTTGCTTCGTAAAGTACCATCTGGGTTCCTGATGACTGTTACATCCAAAAAGTTGATTTGAGTTTGGTGATAAGTTGAAGTAAATTCAATACCCCATTTGTTATGGTTGAGGTATGACACAAATTCAGCCAAATATTCTTCATCGAAACGCCAAACTAACCAACAATAATCAAGATAATGTCACCAAATATCCAGCTCCTCAAGATAGATGTTATGTGTTTGATCATAAATGAGTTGCTCCTCAATGTAGCCCATGAATAAGTCCGCATATATAGGAGCATAAGAGGCTCCCATAGTGGTACCCTTCAACTGCCAATAGCATTCACCTTGAAAATAGAAAACATTTTTATTCAAAACATGTTCCGCCATACAAATCAAAAGCGTATTGAAACCAACTGTATATAATTTGGCTCTATCTAACCAAAACTTGAGGGCCTCAAGTCCAGCCCAATGTGGTATATTGGTGTATAAAGCCTTGACATCTAATGTACAAAGTAACCACTCAGGTTCTAATTGGTTATCATCTATAATGGATAAGAATTGGGTGGTGTCTTGTATCCTTGCTCAAATCAATTTTAGTAGTGGTTTCAAGTATGAAGTCAAAAACTCAGACAGTGGTTCCGTCAATGACCCCATACCAGACACATTGGGTCTACCAGGTGGTTTGTTCAGGCACTTGTGTATCTTAGGTAGTAAATAAAGAATCTGTGGTTGTGGGTCCCGTACCATTAATTGTGATTTAACTGTGTCTGATATAATGCCCTCCAAAACTGCTAACTCAAGAAAATTGTAAATTTCTTTTTTAAAGTTCGGGCTGGGGTCAATAGGCATTTTCATGTAGTGGGATCGGTTGACTAATTGTCCATTTCCCTCCCCCAGATAATAATCTGTATCCATGATTACTATTGCCCCACCCTTGTTAGCCTGAATGATAACAATTTTTTGTTGTCCCTGAGCTGTTGTAAAGCCTGTAGTTCAGGGGTAGAGAGATTATGTTTCAGAGGTGAAAAGTGATCTAGTTTAAAATGTATGTCCTTGAGTACAGCTTGCTGAAAGATAGCCACATTCCGATTCATAGGTGGAACAAAACTGGATTTATGGAATTTGAATTCTGTGGATCTTTGAGAATCAGACCTGGGTCCAAAAAACAATTTGAGGTTGATTCTGCGACAAAAATCGTTAACATCTTTGACAATATGAAATTCATCCACAAAAAACCCTGGAACAAAGTTTAAACCTTTATTTAACACTTTCTTTTGATCTTCTGTCAAGACAATTTTGGAAATATTCAAAATATTGTCATTTATCATGTCATGAATGTTTGGATAAGTGCTTCAATTGTATCTATCTTGGTGTTTCCTATGCTTTCTCCCACCCCTCCTCCTAGTGAGTTTAAAGAATGTGTTTGGCTTTTAGTCTTTTTGGGAGTCGGAGACTCACCAGTACAAATACCCTTCGTATCAGTTGTCGAAGAATCATCTCCTGAGGTGCTACTATATGTGTGAGACCCCTTGAGTATGGATCTAGGTCTTTTTTTGGGGTTGGTATATCTACCAGACCTCTGGCCAGTTTCCATGAACCTAACATTTTTGGTGGCCTCAAAGGGTCGGCCCCTCTGATAGTCAGTAATATCTCTGTTGAATTTTTTAATCTTTTTTTTCTTTAGTCTGTTTTTCAAACAAAAGCAATTCCTTTGACTGTTTTTTAAGGCATATGGAAAATTGTGGGTGACAATCATATGTTTTAGCTTGTCCACACAGATCACCAACTTCTTTAATATTAATTTCAATAGTCCGTTCATAATATGAACTTAAAATCTGAACGAAATTCATAGATGCCTGTTGTTGTGCCAAATTACATTCTTTGCTAAGGATGTCATCTATCTTGCTCACCAAAGGTTGAATTTTGATTCTTAAGCCCCTAGGCGTAATTTGTTTGTTCATATAGGCTTTGAAAAGCCTCAAATGCCAAATGTTAGATCTCAAATTCTTCATGCCTTTGCTGAGTTTATAAAAATGATCATTGCAGCCGTCAACTGGATCCATGGGTTGAGGAAGGCCATTTCCTTCGGGTATACCAAAAACCCCGATATCATGTTTGTCGGCACAAAGGCCCTGAAGTATTTGTTCAAGATCCATGACAATAAACTGATCTATATGAAATCTATTCAGATCTCCAGATAGAATAAAAGCTGATATACAATAATATGTCAGTAAACTGTCAAACGGTAGTAATCCTAAAGTTAAACAAAAATGTGTAACCAAAATTATTCCAATTATCAGGGTGGCAATCCCAGTGCCACCAAAAAATTATAGCTGAGATGATGTACATGTACCTATACACTTGTTCAGCACCACAATCCTGCCCCCATATATATGCTAGTGTCAGTGTCTAAACACACCAAATATACTAGTAAAAATATACAGTATAAAAATATACTAGTTTAAAATACATATATAACAACTGCAGTTATGTATGTACTCATATATGTGTTGGTGTGTTTAGACTTCATACTTGAAACCACTACTAAATTTAATTTGAGCAAGGATACAAGACACCACCCAATTCTTATCCATTATAGATGATAACCAATTAGAACCTGAGTGGTTACTTTGTACATTAGATGTCAAGGCTTTATACACCAATATACCACATTGGGCTGGACTTGAGGCCCTCAAGTTTTGGTTAGATAGAGCCAAATTATATCCAGTTGGTTTCAATATGCTTTTGATTTGTATGGCGGAACATGTTTTGAATAAAAATGTTTTCTATTTTCAAGGTGAATGCTATTGGCAGTTGAAGAGTACCTCTATGGGAGCCTCTTTTGCTCCTATATATGCGGACTTATTCATGGGCTACATTGAGGAGCAACTCATTTATGATCAAACACATAACATCTATCTTGAGGAGCTGGATATTTGGCGATGTTATCTTGATGATTGTTGGTTAGTTTGGCGTTCCGATAAAGAATATTTGGCTGAATTTGTGTCATACCTCAACCATAACAGATGGGGTATTGAATTTACTTCAACTTATCACCAAAATCAAATCAACTTTTTGGATGTAACAGTCATCAGGAACCCAGATGGTACTTTGTGAAGCAAAATATTTCATAAATACCCGCAATACAATACTTTATTACATGCAACTAGTATGCACCCTAGCCACATCATCTGGAATATACCCAAATCCCAGTTCCTCAGGATACGCAGGATTTGTTCTGCAGAAAATGATTTTGAAGAATCACAACAAGATCTAACCAACAGAATTAGAACCAGGGGATACAAGGAGCCTGACATTCAGTTGGCATGTCACTTTGCAACCGATTCCAATAGAACTTCCCTTCTCAAATATTGTGACAGAAATAGGGATGCACAGGATGGAGGATTACGGTTTATTACTACCTATGGGTGTAACATCAATTTGATTAGAAATACCATGATGAAACATTGGAACATCCTCACTGCCAATGAGGATATTGCCTCCTTAGTTGGTAACACTTGTCAATATGGTTACCGTAGAGGGAGAACACTAAGTTCATTTTTTTCACATTATAAGAGGATGGGTTCAGGTGGCATTATACATCAACAACTTACGATGACTGGTGACAAACTGTGGGGCACTTATCAATGTGGCCATTGTTCATCATGTCCATTTATATTCACATCTAAACAATTTTCCAGTAAAAACACTGACAGGATTTTAACATTAAATTTTTTGGCAATTGTAATAGTGATTGGGTGGTATATCTTGCGACTTGCACATGTGGTTCATTTTATGTTGGTCAGACATCACGGGCGTTGAGATTACGCATGTCAGAACATCGTAGTGACATTCGAACCAAAAGAGAAACCAATGCTCTGTTCAGGCACTACACACAACATCATACTGCTAGATTTCAATTTTGTATTGTAGATAGAATTTTGGGTGACAGATCCAACAAACAGTGATGGCATTCCATTCTCACCCAAAAAGAGAAATACTGGATTATCAAGCTAGGGGCACTATTTTCCCCTGGTTTAAATGATCATTTATAACCAATTAATATATCCAATATTGAATGTATTATCATACTTATGTTTTATTACCATATTTGCTATTTGGATCATTATTTTCTAGTTTGTATTTTTTCTTCCAGTTTTTCTTTCAGGCAGTATTATGGGCATGCCTAAAATCCTTTGGAAGCACCTTATTGGTCTATGGACCTTATTTAAACCTGCATTTGTGCATCATTTCCTGTTTGTCCTTTTCTTGTTCCACTGAGGAAAGCCATGTTAGGCTGAAACCGGTCTGGATTATTGAATTGTTTGATATGTATTAAAACACTTAAGTTTCACCTTAGTGTTGCTGTAGTTTTGTTGCTGATATATACTGAGTTTTGTGCTGGCATTTTTTCAGTTACTGATAGTTTGTTTTGCCTTGCACTTGGATCCTACTTGCAGGGCTTTTCTCTTTTTCCATACAGTTGGGGAAGCAACCTGTAGCTGGTGAGTATGGAGTTGTTTTGTTCAGGTTTGCCAATACACTGGCCATGTTATGGCCATACTATTTGCCATGCACACATTTAACACATTTACCCGTAATGCATGCTGTACATGTTCATTTTTGTTGCTAACTGCACTGCATCACAGTGGTCACTATGGTGGCATATCTGAAGGGTATGTAAGATTCTTGCAGTATACCTAACAACCTGTCAGTACAAGATGTGTTGACAGAGATGAACATAATGGTGGGACAAATGGCCTACAGCAGGGACATGTCTGAAACATTACCCTTATACAGTGGATACAACAGTGTATGCACCACTATTACAATGACAACTGTTCCTGATATAAACAACAGCAGATGACAATAGCACATTCCACACCTTTTACAACCTGTAATGTGATCCTAACATGAGCAATGAATGTGTAATATGGATTCCTATGTTAGGACAACAAATATTGGGAATCCAAACCTTACCAAACACTGGAAGCATATGTGTGCACACACTTCAAATAACATATTGTGGAAGCAGCTTGTGATGTACTGACAGCATTCACTCTTGAGTAAACACCTGCCATCAAGTACAGGGCCTCAATGTCACACCAAGTAATAGTCGGCTGTCCAAGAAGTATGTCCATGACATTTGCCCACTCACATGAACAGAGGCAGCCGTGGCTTGCAGACATCTTACAAACCATGAAATGGATCCCATATCCAAAAGGGAGCACTCAGGAGTGGGAAAAGTAGCCTTACCTCACCATTGCATATAACATGGCAAACAGTGCAGTCATCTATGTGTGTATGAACTATGGGACAATACTGATGTAGAAAATAAACAGATGCCATCCCAAATAGATGACAAAACATGTTGCAAACTGGTCATGGAGGCTGCCCAGAAACATGCAGCAACACTGAGGGACTTGCAGGAATGTTTAGCAAGTACTGCTTTTGCAGTACC